>NC_134016.1:600000-902500 GCF_040712315.1 Castanea sativa
AATGATGGACTTGAGATGTCAGTAGTGAAGCTAAGATGACTACAAATTTATCTCAGCTCTCAAGATGGCCTAAAGAATTTTTCGAGTTCAATAGCCGAACTCTCCATCACCAAAACTCAACAAAAGGTTATTACAGAGAAGCAAAAAACAATGAAGGTCAAGACTGACATAAGATAATTGGCAGAAATTGATTTTTTTTTTCATCATTATGTTTGGTTAGAATGTATTCTCAAATTTCATTTTGAGATGAATGTTGTATATTTGATCGACCCTCTTGATATTTTTTTTCAACATTTATTTTGAATTTTAATTTTTTATTATTATTCAATTTCAAGTGACTGTCCCCTTAAGAGGAATGAAAGAGGAAAAAAAAATACTTTCCCCTTTATGTTTGGGATAGTTTTCAATTCTTAATTTTATCTTTGAAACCAATTAATTTCCTCCTTTATGTTTTGAAAATAAGCAAATACCCCAAATTAACTTCTTCAGTTAAATACCTTCCCCTAATTCACAAGATAGTTGATAGATAAGATAAATAGTATTTCAAATCTATGGCGTCCACTCTATAATAATTGCTCTTATCATCAGGCTAAAATATCATTTAATTTTTGGTGTAGACAGAGTTTAAACTCCAATTTTTTATTCAACTATAAAAGAATTTACCAATTGAATAAAAAAATAGTCACATAAGATACCACTTGGACCTAGGAGTCCGGTGGTGGTGTTTTATGGAATTGGAATATGATAATTGGCACGAACTAGTCTAGATAGTATTAGTCCAATAGATTTGCTTTTTTTTTTTTTATTTTTTTTTTTTAAACTTAATAGGGATTGTAAGGTGATCACATAAAATAATGCATTTGTCCAATTCATTCACTCTATTTATTTTCTATGAATTGCATCTTTTTCAATCATCTCGATTTAACTCCTAGGATGTTACAGGGAAAATAAAAAGAGAAAGAATAAAGGGAAAAGAATGACAAAGAAAAAAGAGAGAAAGAATGATAAAGGTAAAGAAAAGAGGGAAAAGTAAAAGAGAGATAAGCAAGCATAAAAGAGAGAGAAAGAATGATAAAGATAAAGAAAAGAGGGAAAAGAAAAAGATACAAGCAATCATAACTTTTCCTTCAAAAAGAGAGATGCCTGAATGTCCTTCCTTTATCTTATGTTCACTTCGGAACTTATTTCTCTAAAAGATTCCAAATTATGTTCACCATCCATAATTAGTATGGCCAAGAGCCTAAGTATTTTTTTTATTTTTTATTTTTTAAATATTTACAAGGTACCTACTAATTCCTTTTTCAATTTGAACATAAGACCAACATCTAAATACCCTTAGTTATAGAGGCATTCATGTTAATTATTATTATTATAAAAAGTATATGGTTAGTTTAATATTTTATCTCAAAGAATTTTTTTCTCAATATTTTATTTCTTGAAGTTTTCCTTTCTTTTTAAAGCTATCTTCTCAATATTATGTCCATTCAGTTTTTTCTACATTTTGCCATAAGAGAATGGTGCAATTTGAATTTGCAAAGCGTTTGATCCCTGAGAGATATCTCTCATAGCAACTGTATGTAGATGGCAACTCTCACATAATGCATGAGATCCACATTATGTGAGAGTAACAGTGAAAGGACACTCCTATTATTACTCCATAGTATACAACTATTGTTGAGAGTAGACTCTTTTGAGTGTGTACCGTATTGTAACTTGTAAGTCTTTCAAAAATTTCATTCCCTCTTATTCCTGTTTGTGTGGTGTTCATTACTTTATTATAAAATAAAAAAAATAAAAATAAAAGAGTACTTGTGATTTATTGGCTAGAAAAAGCACACAATCCATTATTCCTTTTTTTTTTTTGGGTAATAAATCTTTACGATTTTTTATTTCTTGAGTCATATTAATAGATGCTTTTAGAGAAATTGTTAATAAACCATAATAGGAAAGTTTTGACACAATTTTCATAAGAAATATTGTTTTATCATTCTTCTAATAAAAAGTTTTTAACAATAATTCTTAAACCAAGGTCCTTAGAGCAGTGGTTAACATTTCTCTTGTTTCTTTTAGCTTCTCTTTAATTGATTTGACAAGCATCTTTAATTTCATAGGCTTAGAAAAAGCACATAATTAATCCACTATATCCACACTACGATGGTAGCCGTTTTCTAGTCTCCCAAAAGTAAAAAATGCAGAGCAAACAAATAATTTGGAAACCAGTAGGCATTCTATGTATCGTACGTAAAAGACACGACATGTGTGCAAGTTGATGTTTGGGTTATCTCCACATATATCTTTGCTCTATTAGTCCCAATCATCACATTCTTCTATTGTTTCCAAATACTTTCAGCTACTTCTGACTTACCAGAATTCAAACACCAAACCAAAGATGGCTGAGACTATCCTCAGTGTTTTTGCTGACGAAATACTAGGCAAGCTGATTTCAGTTGCTACTGAGCAGATCAGCCTTGCTCGGGGTTTCAAGGAGGACCTGACACGGCTTCTTGACTCATTGGAGATGATTCAAGATGTGTTGGCTGATGCAGAGAGAAGGCAAGAGAGTGACTGGTCCGTGAGGCGTTGGCTACAAAGGCTTAAAGATGTTGCTTATGATGCTGATGACGTGCTGGACGAGTTTGCTTACGAGATTCTCCGGCAAAAGGTAGAGATCCGAAACCAAATGAAGAGAAAGGTACGCGATTTCTTTTCATTTTCAAATCCCATTGCATTCCGTATCAAGATGGCAAACAAAGTTAAGATTATTGATGATTCACTAAAAAGGATTAATGATACAGCAAATGGTTTTGGACTTAGTAGAGCCGGATCAGTAAATGATAATCTTGAGATTATCTCAAGTCATCAAGTGACAGACTCCTTTCTTGATCATTTAGGAGTTGTACGAAGGGGAAACCTTGTTTCAAGTATAGTGGACTTGTTGATTAAGGCAACCAATCAACAAGCCTCGGTTATTCCTATAGTTGGAATGGCAGGTTTGGGAAAAACAACTTTAGCAAAATTAGTGTATAATAATAATGAGCTAGTACAGAGACATTTTGATGAAAAAATATGGGTACTTGTCTCGGAGAATTTCGATTATATTAGGATTTTGAGAGGGATTCTTGAGTCCCTCACCCATAATTCAAGTACATTAAAAAATAAGAATGAAATACTTGAATGCCTTAAAATACAGTTGAAAGGTAAAAGATATCTTCTCATACTTGATGATGTATGGAATGAAGATCCTGTGATATGGGACACTTTAATGAGTTGTTTGCTTGCAATTACTTCAAATTTGGGAAATTGCATTATTGTTACAACCCGTAGTGACAACGTGGCAAGAATCATAGAGACACTTCCTCGACATCACTTGAATAAACTACAAGAAGAAGAATGTTGGTCCATAATCAAGAAAAGAGTATCTACAATTCCATTAAATCCAGATTTGGTGGCCATTGGAAGGAAAATTGCTAAAAAATGTGGAGGGATTCCATTAGTAGCAACAGTTTTAGGAGGGACAATGTCACGTAAAAAGGAGAAAAGTAAATGGTTGGCAATTGAAAATAGTGAAGTTTGGAATTCACTACATGATAGCAATGAAATGTTACCAATTTTAAAATTCAGCTTTGATCATCTTCCATCACCATCTCTTAAACAATGTTTTTCATATTGTTCGTGTTTTCCTAAAGATTATGACATTAAAAAAGAAGAATTAATTCAACTTTGGATGGCTGAAGGGTTCCTTCAACCATCTCAAGGAAGTCATTTAGTGATGGAGGATATTGGTAACATGTATTTTGATATCTTGTTGTTGAATTCCTTTTTCCAAGATGTGAAACAGGATAAGCATGGTAATATTATCAGTTGTAAGATGCATGATTTGGTACATGATCTTGCGCTCTCAATTTCAAAATCTGAGACCTTAATTTTGAGGGAGGATTTGGGGAATGATATCAACCATGTAAGACATTTATTCATCCAATTCGATGGAAAAATCATACCAAGAATTCCATTTTCAAAAGGAGTCAAAAAATTGCGCACATTTATTTCAGAAGATGTTGCACTTGGCATTAAGTTCTTAGATTTTAAATGTTTACGTGTTCTGAAATTATATGGGTATACTAAAAAAGAATTGCCAAGTTCAATTGGTCAATTAATACATTTGAGGCTTCTCCACCTCTCAAGTACCTCCATCGAAGCATTGCCAAAGTCCATCACCAAGCTTTACAATTTGCAAACTTTAAGAATTGAATTTTGCGATCTTAAAGAGCTTCCAAAAGACTTGAAGAAATTGATTAACTTGAGACATATTTATGTCAAGAGAACACCTAAAGATATAGGGAAATTGACGTGTCTACAAACATTGCCATTTTTCATTGTGAGTCAAGACACAGGTCATAGGATTGAAGAATTGGGATGCCTAAATCAACTTAGAGGAGAATTACACATCTATTGTGTAGAGCATGTGAGAGATAAAGAAGAAGCCAGAAGAGCAAATTTAGTAGAAAAGGCCAAAATATACAAGTTGGGATATCATTGGAGTGAGAAAAGTGAAGGCAACCACAATAATGATGAAGAGGTGTTGGAAGGTCTTCAACCTCATCGATATTTGAAGAGCTTAGCCATCCAATACTATCAAGGAAAGAAATTCCCACCATGGATGATGACAAGTCAAAATGCTAGGCGTGGTTTTTCGCTATTTGACAATTTGATCGAGATCAAATTAAAGGCCTGCAACAAATGTGAGTTTCTTCCCACACTGGGGCTTCTATCCTCTCTTAGGGATCTTGAAATAATAGAAATGGAGAGCCTAACATGCATAGGTACTGAGTTTTACGGCAACTATAATAATGACGACAACTACGATAATGGCAGTTGCAGAAATGCATTGTTCCCATCGTTGAAAAAGCTTTGTTTGCAGAGCATGCCCAATCTAGTGGAATGGAAGGATGCAACGGAGCCAACAAGGACAACAAGAAAGGTGTTTCCTTGCCTTGAGGAGTTGATCATTCGAGAGTGTAGCCAACTCGCAAGTGCTCCATGTCATTTTAGCCGACGCACAACATCTCTATATAATATTATACCCCTTGAGAAATTAGATATACGCAGAATCTGCAACACGGCATTCGAACAGATTGGTAGCAAGTTTGACTGTATCAGTTCCCTATGTGTTTCTAATATTTCAAAACTTGCTTCTATACCAAAGGAGATTTTGCATCGTTCGATGCATATGGAGATATGGAATTGTGACGATTTGGAGTCCATTTCGTCACATGAGGGTTCACAGGTCAGATACTACCATCTCTATTCGCTCCATATATATGGATGTGAGAAATTGAGTTATTTCCCGGAACTCAATAGCTGTGAGGAGTTGAAAGTAGAGCGTTGTCCTAATCTAAAGTCCTTTTACTCCTTTCCAAGTAAACCAGAAGAAGAATTTTGGAGCCTTCGACGTTTGGAGATATCAGAGTGTGGTGTTGAAGTTCTATCCACTCAGATACAATTTTGTGAGTTTCTTGAAGAATTGATTATAAAGCGATGTCCCAATTTGATATGTATTCCGGATCTACAAAACTTGGGTGGTCTTAAACAATTCAAAATCAGCGATTGTCCTAATTTGGTATCAGCTCCAGAATTGCAGCGGCCTATCAATATAAAAATTAGAAATTGTGGAAAGTTGACTTATCTGCCAAAGGCGTGCTTTTTACGCTTAAAGTATTTGGAGATTGGTCCGTTTTGTGAGGAGCTGGATGCTTTCCCCAGTCTCCTGGATTCCACTGCCTTCCAACACTCGTACGAGTCCCTCCAAATTCTACAATTGTATGGGTGGGCTAAACTCAACTCTCTCCCAGACGAAATTCAATGCTTCACCGCCCTTACAAGACTGGACATATCTGAATTTGAAGGAATGGAAGCTTTGCCTGAGTGGTTGGGCAACCTTTCTTCTCTTCAATACCTGTACCTCTGCAACTGCAACAACCTGATGTATTTGCCTACAGCGCAAGCCATGGGACGTATCGCCAAATTAGAGATTTATTATTGCTCCAAATTAAAGGAAAGATGTGCCAAGGGGAGTGGTGCAGAGTGGTCCAAAATTGCCCATATTCCAAGTATCTGGATCGATGATTATTTTGAGGAAGCTATTTGAAGATAGTACTAATTATCATTGGAGAGATGAGCGGTAAGTGTACTCACTCATACCTCAAATCCTCTGCTCTTCTGTTCTCTGCTACTTCCATTTAAATCGACCCAAGAATTATTTTTTTGCTTGTAATAACCTCCAATTTCTTCCTTTCTTTCTTCAGTTTTTCCAAAATGGGTTGCCTGGATCTGCAGAACTAGAAATGGCAATTTAATTGCCCCAAATTAAAAGAAAGATGTGCAAAGGGGAGCAGCGCAGAGTGGTCCAACATTTCCTACATTCCAAATATCAGAATCGATTATGCATATATCTACAGGTAGCTGTGCAGATTGGTCTAGGACATATCTGAGCTTTTCTCATATTGAATTAACCAACCACAAAATAATCAAAGTCCTTGAATTATCTGATTTATTTATTCCTCTATTCAGAGCTTCATGTGATGACTCACCAAATTAGAGGAGTTGCTTATTTTTTGGCGTTTCCTCTCCTGTCAAAGAAAAGATTGCCCATTTTCCATTAACACAGGAATATTGTGGTAAGTCCGTCTCTTTTATAGATTTCTCTCTTTCTCTATTTTTTTTTCACAACCTAATTCCAAAGAATCTGCTACTTCTTTCTTGTCATATACTCACTTCCCTAGTGTAATTCACAAATTTAACTGAATGATGTGCCTCTAGGGTTATTTGATGGATATTATACAACTGCGTAGTAATTATTTGTTTCTAATACTTAAATTTAACAATTTAAAAAGAGTATGTATGCTTTTAATATGAAAAAAGATATTAAATCACTTGTACATGATTACCATTAGAGTTCTGTTTTAACCAACATTCATGTTTGTTTCCTCTGTTCTCTCTGACAGTTGATTGATAATTGCATAATTCTCTAATAGTAGTATTCCCCGAAAAAAATCTCTAATAGTCTAGCTTTAGAGTTGAAGTTGACAGTTCTAGCATTATATTTCTCTTGAACAGCTCATTGCTAAGAAGTGAACAAAAAGAAGAAGGAAGAAAAAATAAATAATGGGAGGATTATTAGTAGAGGTTAAAAAGGACATTTCAATTAAGGAAATAATAGAGGCTACGATTTTCGACATAACAAAATGAAGAAAAAGAATATATGTGGCTGACCCTAATCTTGTTGAGGATCCTTAGCCGACCCCAAACAATTTGGGACTAGGACTTTGTTGTTGTTGTTACATCTTGAACCCCTTCATCACGCTTGATAGTTTACCAAGAACATAGAAGAATCTTCAAAATCAAGATTCAGAACATTACCCACTGGCAACAAAATTTTGAAAAGAAAAAAAAATTGTAAAGAAAATGGGTGATTTTGCTAGTGACTAACATGTCATTTCCATAGTGAATAATAGACGTTTATGAATCAGCGATACTAACTTGGAGAACAAAGCAAATGATATTTCTAGCTAGAACTAGTCAAGGAAGAAATTGTAGCAATGATTCTCTTCTTTTTCTCTTTTTCTTTATTTATGGTTTGTAAAATTTGAAATGTGGTTTTGTAAGTGTCGGTTTTGTTGCATCTAATTCATGTTCATTCTATGATACATGTAATTAATATTATTATCGTTTATGTCATTGCATCCTTAGACAGTATTTCAAAAAAATTTATCCGCTGGTGATACATGGCATTTCTTTTGATATAAGAGCCAATGGTGGCTTCTGATTTGGTGCAGGATTCTTGTCCATTGTCAAGCATATTGATGCAACCCAAGTTTGGGGCCTATTCTTCTTGTAGTGATCTAAGCCCATGTTTTCAATCAGCCGAAATTTGACACCTAAACAAGTACATAGTTGGAGGCATGATATTTTGAGGATATTTAAGCTATACCAGAGTTGTGGGTTAGCTTATTTATCTGCTCAGGAGCAGAGTTTCGGGGTACAAGAATGCTATTATCTGGCAGCAAAAGAAGAGGTCCAATTCCATCTTAATGACATGCTGTTGGTGATACCTTAGTGAAAGGTTTGTCAGAGAGTTTAAGTGAAGTTATTGCCATGCGATGCTCTCACTTTACAAGAAAAGGTGGATAATTCTTATTGCGCACATGGTCCAGATGGGTGTTAATTTTGCAAACTTGATGACGATGTGATTGGAGTTCATACAATTGGTGAGTTCCTTCAAATCTCATCTTCTTCTTTTCTGATGTCTTCCTTTTAACAAGGCCTATCCTTCATGATTTCTTTATTTCATACACTAGTTGTTGACTTGGAATATAAAATTTTGGAATTTTTTTTTAAATAACTATAAAATCTAAACAATATTATTAGTTAGGAAACGTTTCAAACTAATTTGGATTCTAACAAATCGAGTTTTGTGGACTCGATTTTGGGCTTAGAAATCGAGTACATTGTACTCGATTTCTCCATCGCGGCACCGGCTGAGCTGGATATAATGTCCATGTAGGCACAAAAATCGAGTTCAACGAACTCGATTCTTGGTCATAAAAATCGAGTTCAATAAACTCGATTTTTGGTAATAAAAATCGAGTCCTTTGTACTCGATTTCCAATTTCCGCATCTTACCATGTGAAAGTCACGGGGGCACTTGATCACTTTAAAGTAAATCGAGTCTACTGGACTCGATTTTTGGCCAAATCACTCACACCAAAACACCCTCAAACAGCTCGCAGATCACACTCAAAATCTCACTCTCATCTCAAACACCTCGCTGATCTCACTCTCAAAATCACAAAAATTCAAACATCACAGAATCTCAAAATCTCCCTCACCTCTCACTCTCAAACCACAGACGCTTAAACCTACTCAAGCACGAGGCTCTCCCTCAGTCTGTCATTCTCCTCTCAACTCATCGGCGGCTCGGCCTCATCGGTGGCTTGGTCTGTCGTCGTTGGCTCCTCTCGTCGTCGGTCTCTGACCCACCATCTCTGCGAGCCCAGCATCTCTCTCACTCTGTCATTCACCGTCTCTCTCTCACTCTCAGGTAATTGAAGCTCCATATTTGGTTATTGATAACTTGGTTATTGATTAACACTGGCAAAGTAGTAGGACCTATGTTAATGAAATTCATGTTGTACTAGAAATATAAGTAGAATACATGCTTCCATGTCATATGACTTGGCCAATATCCTAAGGAATATTGAACTGCATATCCTTGTTTAGAATTTGACAACAGGAAAACAAAAGTAAATTTACCTCATAATCAATCAGCTAGCTAGTGGATGACCATATATATTTTTGTTGGTAAGTTACTTGCCTAATTAATTGGTGGGTGTTGAACCCACGAAGTCATCCTCCACCTTACTATAATGCTCTTAAACCCATAATGGTAAAACCTAATTAAATGACTGAGGAATACAAGGGGTTGAAAATTTAAAAAAGAAACAGAGTACAATAGGGAAATGGATTGAATGATTTTCACTATTTTTTTTTTCCTTTAACATTGATTTTCTCCATTGTGCTGGTGTGGAATCATTTGCATTGCTAGTGTCTGATATCCAAAACAAACTCATATTCCAGTAAGCTAACATTGAAGAATAGACCATAAGATTTAAACCAAGGAGGAGCTACAGAAGAAGCATCAGCATATATATAAAAGAAGACTGCTAACCTCTGCCGAGAGAATAAAATTGAGACCCATTTGTAATCTCTCTTCTAGAAAAGCAGACGTGCAGCCATTGGAATCAATCTTCCCTCTAAGGCGACACTAAAACAACCAGAAAAATAGGTATATGATTAGTAGTGGATTTTAATGTCATTTAAATAAAAAAAAAATGTATATATATATATATATATATATATATATATATATATATATTGCAAGAGAATACATATGGCCAACCCTAACTAATCTATGAAGGATCCATAGTCAATCCCAAAATTTTGGAACTAAGACTTTGTTTGTTGTTGTTGTATTGCAAGAGACCTTCCTATTGATCATCAAAAACTAATTCTGCCTATTAATTGAGACTAACATATAGTGCCTTGAAAAAATTTATGGTGTCTAATGTTGAAGAACAAAAAGTGCCAACAAAGCAACTTAACTAAACCATAACATGGTTGCATGTCCTAGTTAACCTTTAAATTGATTGTCAACTTGGTAACCATATCATGTTGGAAGGAACCCTAGGTTATTGATGACTACCGGTCATGAGCAAAAAGAGCCAATGATAGTGTATTATGAACCATATCTGTCAAGGGGCATTGGTAGATAACAGACTTTTGCCATTATTTATGCATATGATTATTCAATTGATAGATACAACAGCAAAAACCAAGCATTAGTCCTAAAACTCTAGAGTCAGTTGTAGATCCTCAATAGACTAATTAGAGCCGGCCACATGTATTATTTTTCATCATTCTATCCTTAACCACTAATAGATACATTGATAAGGAAAAAGAAAAAGAAAAAGAGAGAGATGGATTAAAGAAAACATTGCTTTTGTTATAACACATGCATATACATTAATTAGCTTTCTTCTGCATAGTTTCATCATATCGAAGTAAGCAATCTTTCAAAAATCAATTCAAGTAATTCTAGAACTACATCAAGAGCCTTGTAACACTATTGGCACCTCTTGATGTTTTCAACAAAGACATCCAAGGTTCAAATCCTCCCTCCCCCCACTATTGAATTATCAAAAAATGTAACTCTAGAACTACAACCCTTAGGAAAGTTCACTCTGCCAAGAACTAAACCTCATGAGGCAAATGTCAAGTCCAAATCTTATTCCCTTCCCTTGCGGCCACGCACTCATACAAAGATAAAATAAAACAAACAAAAACCACATGAAAGTAGATACATCTACTAGCAAATGATAGGTAAAGGTTATAAGTAAACAACAAATTCAAATCATACTTGTCTGACTCTTCTTCTAAGCCTGTACTACAATTTTGTGGCTCAAGTATCTATATTTGGTAATCTTTTACACAAGTAAGAATGAAAGAAACCACAGATGCATGCAAGCAAACTCCAAAGTAATAAAACACCTAGCAAGTAGTCACATTCTAAGATGGTATAAAATTTGCAAAAGCAGAATTCACCTGTCTAAGAATGTAATCATAGCCAACACTTGTGGTGACGTCTTTTGACATGTAGTTGTACATAAAGTCTAATCCTAGAGAAACCTAAATAGAAGAAAACAGTGTAAATGAGTATCTCTACACATAAGTTTTCCAACAACGCAACTTTCTTACCTTCTCAGAAACTTTCTGAACATAACTGAGTGCAACCATTCCAGTGCTGGCAACTTGCCCCGTGGCAACCTGCAGCCAAAACATTGCAAAATGCAGGGAGATTAAAGAGTGTTAAAATGCAGGTGCTTAGTCTCAGATTCAAGCCTGTCACAACCAGAAACAGTAATATAATTCTCACATATTTATCTAATATTTCTAGTGCACATTCTTGTGTAGCAATATGAGAAAAACAAAAGCAAGAAATTTCCATAAAACATTAACATTACCATCCAAAAAAATTCTTTGGCTGATTTGCTTGATGGTTGTACTTTCAATACTCTTTAGTTTTGATGGTTTGCTGGTTCCTTAGCAGACTAACTGTATGCTTTGGTCCCATGTATTTTTGTTTCCTCTAATTTGCAATGAAGTTTTATTACTTATCAAATATATAAGAAAAGGAGGAGAACAATATGGTGAGCCAATTCTCCTCATGTCGGGTTTTTTATGTGGGTCATAGTGAAGGGAAAAAAACTCTTTAACAATTGACAATTTGTGGAAAAGGGGCATTATTATTCCAGATTGATGTAGCATGTGCAAATCTGACAAGGAAACTATGGGCCATCTAGTCCTACATTGTAGAGTGGCCAGAGAGTTTTGCGATTTCTATTGAGCCTTGTAGGTATGAGTTGGATGAGGCCTAGCTGAGTGGCTGATCTATTAATCAGCTGGACCGGTCTATGTGCTAAAAAGGAACATTCAAAATTTGGGTAGCTATTCTGTCTTGTTTGATGTAGACTATATGGAGAGACGAATTTTTGCATTTTTGAAGACCGAATGCTTGGTAATCCTGCTCAGGTCACAAATGGTGGGCATTGGGCAATATATTTGAGTAGGAACAGCCCACTTCTCAGTCCCTTGCCTTTGATTCTGATCTTTTGTCTTTTTTTTGATAGTTTGTATCTTGGCTGACCTGCTTGGTTTCTTCTTTCTTTTTCTATAAGTGTCCCATAGTCGAGTTCACGTGGAACTCAAGTTTCTGAGTTTCGAGTTGCTACAGTGAAATCGAGTTTAAAAACCTTGAGATGTTAGTTTGCTAATTAGTTTGAAAACAATGTTAACTAACATATATGTTTCAAAATTATCTTCATATGCTAATTTTCTCCTTGCAATGTCACCCGAACTTACCTAGTAGTTTTAAGTTGATGTCTTCTATTTAGCTAGTTTTTCTATTCACTTGATTCTATCTTATTGACATAAATATTATCTTTTATGGAGCTTTTGTGAATAATGGTATTTGGAGAATTGTGCAATAAATTAGGCTGTACATTGAGATCCTTGCCAATTTATCTTGAACATGGGCTTATATTACTCTTGACTCCCTAAAATTTGTGTAGTATGGCTGCCGTTGCTGAGGTGGATGATGGGTTCGGTCCTGGTCCCAGGGTTCCTTCGGTGTTAAGGTTTCTAACAGAACATCGATCATCTGCTGTTTAGGAAGGCCAAGTAAAATTAAAATCGACAACCTGAGTAGATTTCTATATTCTTTTCTTATCCTTTTACATTATGTTGCTTTGGTCCCTTTGAATGCATAGTAATGCTCTTGCAAAATGGTCTCTAAATAATTATCTACCTCTTATCATTTTTGTTTTAGGCTATACTCCTGATTTTGTTGATGTAATTCTTCTTGAGCATAACCTTAATCTTGATATATAGCTTTTGTATTTTTGGTTTTTGTATAAACAAAATAAGAAGACTACAAACGCTTCGTTAAATAAGTTGTCATAAACTCATGGAAATTCCAATTGAAGAACTTATAGTCTATTTTCCCAACAATAGCTACAATCATTTATACAAAGGTTATGGCATATTACATCTCATCACCATGGTTCTATCATGTGTAGGATCTGGGGGTATTGAAATGTCGTGGTTGTAATGAGGAGTCTCGAAAACGAAGCCCGATGGTGGATGATCGCGTCCTCGACATTGTCAAGAGAATTAGATTAGAGGGGCTGTATAGGACCCCATTTAGAGAGCTTGATCATAATTTGATAACGGCCTTTGTTGAGCGATGGCGGCCTGAAACCCACACCTTCCACCTTCCACATGGTGAGATGACGATCACATTACAAGACGTGGAGGTTTTGTTGGGGATTCCAATTGATGGTGAGGCAATTGTTGGAACTTGTGCCTTGAGGTGGGCTGTTGAATGTCAGGAAATGCTTGGAATTGTTACTAATTCCGTGGTGCTTAAAGGACAGAGGATCCAAATCAAGAAGCTACTTGAAAAAATTGACAAAGGGTTGCCCGATGGTGCAGAAGAGGTTGTTGTGCATCAGTATGCACGGTGTTATATTCTAGCACTCCTAGGGGACACAATTTTCACTGACAAGTTTGGCGATAGGGTGCATACAATATGGTTGCAGATGTTGAGGGACCTTCACAATCCACCTCGGTACAGTTGGGGGAGCGCTTGCCTTGCATGGTTGTACAGAGAGTTATGCAGGGCAACCGACAAAAACGCTAGTCAGATTGGTGGGGCCTTAATACTCGTTCAATATTGGGCATGGTCCAGATTCCCTTTTTTGTGCCCAAGGATGGACCTCCCACCAGATGGTGCATATGGCCCACCATTACCATCTTCGCCATTGTCTATTAAGTAAGTCTCTTCCTTGACCGATTCTCTCTATTTTTTTTGGATCCTTCATTTTAAATGATATGACACATTGAACTTAGCATTATTCAACATGCATATCCTTTTTCTTTTTTATTACATTGCATATTTGGTAGATATTGATTTCCTCTTTCTTCATTGTAGGTTGGTTTGGGTCGTGAGCACGAAGAATAGCCCCGCCGAAATCTGTTTGGTTCGGTACCGTCAGCTTCTAGATTCTATGTATCCCAACCAGGTATTCAAATTGTGTTTCTTGTAATGTTATCTTAGTGTATACTGTTATAACTGTAAAATGTGTCAATTCAAAATAATGGAACATTGCATAATGTGCTGCGTTTTTTTTTTACTACAACAGGTGGTGTGGCAACCATATGAAGCCGAATTAGGCCATCTGCCTGCGTTCTGTGTAGCAGGATGGGACATGTGGACGGCGAGGGTGCCGCTTGTATGTTTCTGGCTAGTAGAGAAACATACACCAGATCGTGTTCTTCGTCAGTTTGGGATGGTGCAAGAAATTCCCGAAGATGTTGATACTGACGATGCCCTTCATAAGATAGACTTGAGGGGGAAGATTGAAGTGGATTGGAGGGTCAGACATTTTAGCCACATCCAAGTATGGAATACGAGAGCACAGAAACTATGTCATGGAGCACGACTAGAGGGTGCTATGTCGAGTGTTCATCCATACTTCGGCTGGTATGGTAAAGTCACATGGAGGTTTGTCGACCACACTAGCGCCTCTCTTCTTATTATGGTAATCGCTTTGACCTTTCTTTCCAAATTTTGTTGCGTATTACCATTTTTGTGTTAGGTGTACTAATTGTATTACAAAAATTGCAAGTTGCCATGCACAAGCAGATGTTGATGCGTTATGTAGTAAACAGTCCTGAGCACAAGCTGATTACAGCTATGCTGAAGGAAGTGGATCGCCTTCACCGTCTAGCTGCCCATCTTCCCTTGGAAGATGCAGATCCAGCAAATCCAGAATTGCCAGAACATAATGGACGACCAAGCACGAGCTCAACTCCCGCCAGCCATAGCCATGGCCAGTGTGTTGCACCCCATCAAGGCCAAAATCAACCCCCTCCACCCCCACATGCTTATCTTGCCCCAGAGTTCCCTCCACCCCCACATGCATCACCTGCCCCAGAGTTCCCTCCACCCCTACATGCATCTCCTTCCCCAGAGATCCCTCCTCGTACTACTCCCGCATTTCCTGACCTACAGATCCCTGTACCCACTGCACATGCATCTTCTCACCCCGAGATCCCTTCACCCACCCTATGTACATTTTCTGACCCCGCTCATCTATCCCTTACTCCACCATCCTTTGATCTCGGCATTGATTTCAATGACACCCCTCAGGTCATGCACACTCAATCTCCCTCGTACAACATTGGTCATATACACCATGTACCACCCCATAGTGACTCCATGTCATTCATGCCCACTCCTGGACTGCATACAGCTCCTATGACTATGAGCCTCACTCACATTTAGTCCGCTACACCATCCTCCCCCGCAGTTGTAGTATCTTCAGTTGTTGGGAGTCAAGCAAATCAACCAGTTGTGCATGTCGAGAATGAGCAAGTTGATGAGCTACAGTCACCCCCACAAGGTCGGCCTAAACGCACAAGAAAAGCACCTCCTTGTGGGACAGGTGGTCACAAAGCAGGACACAAGGCTGGCCCCACGGTATGCATTGGTCATTTACTAGCTTTGAATACTTTCGTGACTGCTGTTATAGTTGGTATTAAAATTCATTTGATCCATTGCTTCTTTGTAACTTCGTCTTTGCAGCAACGCAAGGAGCCTGACCAAGGAGATGCGGTACCCCCTCCCCCACATACCAGACATTATACAAGACAGCGTAAGCGTCAAGTGCCATAGGGTTAGCACCCCATCTGCCTACAAATGGTGTTCAACTCAGCATGTATATTTTGCCCAACTCAGCACCCCTTGCAAGATTTGTAAGGCTTATCAATATGCTTGAGGGTTTATGTTATCTCTTTTTATATGTTTATGCTACACTAGTCCTGAATATTTTTTTTTGAAATTATCTTACGGTTGAGACCATGGAAAGCATCTCTACGTTTATATTATAAATAGTTTTTCACTTTATTTGTCTGCAATAGAATGAAATAAATAAATCTATGTATCTAACTTATCAAACGAAATAAAGTAGCTCAAAGGCTATAAGTCCAATTCTCTAGTCCATTAGTATGTATTCCAACCCTGATACCACATTGTAGAATCTTTTAATTGTTTTTTAAATGTAAGATGACTAAGTAATCAAATTTGCTGTTTAAGTAATCATGGTACCTGTGTTATTTGATGAGTTTCTGATGCAGTTTGGGACCGTTGACTGCACTGTGTTTGGTTCCTGAGAGAATGGAGGACAATAAAGTAATGTCTAGAGTCAATAGGTCATTGGTTTTGTTCTCAAAAGCTGAGAATAAGCCAAATGATTGTTTTGAGCTCACTTTATCGAAATTTGAGGATAAAAGTGCTATTTTTATTTCTGTTTGACATCAGGATTCTGAATTTCTTTCTTGTTCATTTCCCCATTATTCGTCTCTCTCTGTTGGTCATTCTTTTTTCTTCTTCTTTTTTCACCTCAAGATTCTGAATTTACTTTTTGTTTATTTCCTCATTGTTCCTCTCTCTCTCTCTGTTTGACAAGTTGTTATTTTATCTATCTTTCCAGTCGTACCAAATTCTTTCAGTTTGGCCTATGAATGAAAATGAGTGTTGCGTGTAATGCTTTATGTCAAATTCGATGTCCTTACAGTGCTAGATGTTATGACTGACTAAAATGTATTTATGCTCTGTAATTATCTTTAATTAGTAGGCTTTTAAACTGGTTCACACCTCTCATGATTCAACAGCCAATGAGGTCCCCATTGTTCTAAACCCTTCATATGCGCTTAGGCCTTCTTAACAGCTCTGGTTTACAACACATAAAGTTGAAATACAGAGAAGTAGTGAAAAATAGCTACAGTAATTGCTAAGGAATAGGAAACTAGAGCTTTCCATGTTGACTTGGACTGAAATCTTCTCTTTGGGATGGTGCATGTTGGATGCATCACCAGCTGTAACTTTTATTCATTTTTGTTTATTATCTTTAATAAATTCACAAATTTTCAATGAGTTTCTGTGAAAATTTTATTTTATGTAGTACTACATAATTTGAATAAGGATAGAAGAGCTCTACAATTCAAGTGTAATGAAGTTTATTTCAAATTTTTTAGTTTACTATCTCTTAATTAATTCACAAATATTAAATAATTTTTTATGACATTTATTTATGTGATACACATGAGTCATATAATAACTGATGCATAACCCCAAAATTGAAATTTCATGTTTGATGAAATTGCTCTCACTTAATTTATAATGCTTGTTTTCCATTGTAATTTTCTATCATAAAGTTTTCTAGTTTCTAACCTTTTTTTTTTTTTTTTTTTTTTTTTTTTTTTTTTAAATTTACGCAGGGTCATGAAATCGATAGATGCTCTTCTTCAACTTTCACAGGGATATGGTATGCCTGTGAGTGAACCTGGGATTCTTGTGGTTGAATTTATCCTTTCAATTGTGTGGCAGTTGCTTGATGCAACATTAGATGATGAACGCTTGCTAGAACTTACCTCAGATAAGAAGTCCAAATGGATAATTAAATCTCAAGAAATGGAAATAGATCGTAATAATAGTTTTGATGAGAAGAGGGTTGAACTTCAGGAGAGATTGCAAAATTTAAATACTGTGATGGCCATTGAGTTAGTAGGGGAATTTCTACAAAATAAAGTAACTGCGAGAATTCTTTACTTGCCTCGTCGAAACATGTATGTAGATTTCCCTTTTAATAACGTCCTTCTCAAACTCTGTTCATTTTACTTTAATTGCATGCAAGTGAAATCACACTGGATGACTCTTATGCTCAATAGGTCAAGCATTGGATAGTGACTGTTATCAATTGACCATTAAGTGCATTATTTATAGACATAACTTAATATTCTATGAAAGATTTTTCCAAAATAGTTGTCCTATATTTTCAGTGAATCCTGCTTTGTTATTCCATTCAATTCCATATTTATAATTTTATGAAGTCATAACTATTATGTCTCTTCATAACTACCATAATCATATTTCTATTTGGTCTTCTTTTGAATGAAAGAAATTAGGCTAACAGTCCCTGCTACATTGTCAGGCCCTCACATTGGCTAGATTTCATCCAGAGATTACAGTTGCTTCAAGCAAATTCCTCAGCATTAAGAAATTCCAAAACTCTTACTCCTGAGTCTCTTCAGTTGACTTCAGATGCTCGAATAGTATTGTCTCGAGAATGCAAAACAAGTTCACTACAAAAGTTTCATGCAGTCATGGCTTTTGGATCTCTCTCTTCCTCTGCTGGTCTATGCCAAGGAGCTAGCCGTTCTGCTCTTTGGCTTGCTCTTGATCTCTTATTAGAAGATGCCATGGATGGATATCAAGTAAATGCAACATGTGGCATTGAAATAATTACTGGTAAATTCAGAGTTTTTCATAGTCCTTGACATGAATCTTAATAGAAATGTTGTCAGATCTGTTCTTCCAAATCCAATGTCTATAAAAATGATAATTTTAAGGTTTCAAATTGTGCAGGTTTGATTAAAACCCTTCAAGCAATAAATGGCACCACCTGGCATGACACCTTTTTAGGTCTTTGGATAGCAACTCTTCGTCTTGTTCAAAGGGTTAGAATTCATCATGATTGTACTAATCAGTTTGAATGAGGGAGTATGAATGATCTGTGGGTCTTGTTCAAAACTACAGGCTATTTAATCAGTGTATCACTTTTTACCATTAACACATTGAATCATATGTTGATTATTGAATTGTTGCCTAATTTTTTTGGATAGTGAATGTTTTGATACTTATCTTTTGATTACTCTATTTTGAGAACTATCTTTTACTTAATCTAGTTTTACATAACTTCTTCCATTTTCATTTTGCTAACTTTCAATTTCCAATATGTAGGCTTATGCCTCCTATATGAAAGGGAACTTGTTGTTTGAACAAGATCAGAACTGGGACACAGCATTAATGAATTTCAAAAGTGCCAGGTGCATTCTTGTCTCCTTAAATATACTGATTTTTACTCTTGATACTTTGCCATTGGAAATGAATTTGATCATCAAATCTCACCTCAAAAATAAAATAATAATGAATTAATTGATTTAGGTGTAAATTAATTTTGAGTCGAAATTTATCTCAGAAATCCCTTTGAGATGTTCCTTGTTTGGTCTATAAATGAAAGTGAATTTCTTTAACATTGCAGCTTAGCCGAGATCTACACACGTCAATAATTGAGGGAAGGTTTCCAGAGTATGTTTTTCTTTTGCTTCCCCCCCCCCCCCACCCAATCATTTTCTCTTCCTCTTTTCTCTTTCACGTCCTTCTGAAGTAGCCATTCTCCATTCTTGTTCAGTAAATAACTTTATGCCAGTTGAATTCCTCACTTCTATCTTTTGGGTAATGACTATTTTAACATTCTTCTCAATCTTATCTTATTGTAGGTTTGCATGTAATTTTTTGCGGATAATGGTATATTTCTTCACTTCTTTCAGTCCCATGAGTTGAACCACACTAAAAGTCTTCTGATGGTTTCCAGCCACAACTGGATATTTGGCGATGATTATATTTTATGCAACTATCCCGTTTGTGAAAAATATACCTTTTTCTCTTGCTTAACTAGTGCACTTGTAACTTCTCTGAATTTATTCAAGTATGGTTGTGTCTGCTGGTTTTTTTTCTCCCCTTCTTTACTTTTATAGTCCAAAAAGTCTCAAGTTTTGCTTTATGTCTCAAGTTTTATTTTATGTGACAAATTTGTTAGCTCAAGAATTGGAAAAAGATTTACATGGTCCAGCCGCAGATTCATTGCCAGCAGAGAAAAGACTGGCCATCTTTGACAAAATTTTTACTGCATATCATGAAGCCAGGAGCTGCATTCGTAGTGACTTGGTATGGAAAGTTACTTCATAATGTCATTGTTTTATTTCTATTAGAAGTGAGGTCCATTTAACCCCTAGAGATAACATGGTTGGGAGCCATGACTCATGTTACGGAGGTTGGTCATTTAAATATGTCCGTCGCCTCTTTAAATTTGACCAGTAGTCCGCCACTTGTTAGTTCAATTGGAACTTCTGTTAGGTCATAATTCTCATTATTTCTTGATTTTTGCCATTGGCTTTTATGAATTTTTTATTTATGGAAAACCACGTTTATTGAGGCTGTTATGTCCCTGTAACCTGGCTTTTTTGCTGTCAAACTTTTTATTTGTGCACACTATAATATATATTTTCTGGTTTCTTTTTAGACTTTGTCATCATCATGGAAGGTGCCACTCAATACTGGCTATGCTGTTTCACTCCTAATGGGTAATAAGGTATGTTTATATTGTTTTGTGATGTTTATCCTACTATATTGATGCTCGAGTGTTGCTGAAATTACATGAACTATGATTGGTAGATATTCTGGTATGTTTCAGAAGGCAGTCACTTGTGTGTTTTTAGGCTAATCAGCTACTACCCATGTTGAATCTTGGATCTTCCTTTTTTGCCTTGCCTCTGCATTAATGTTCAATGTGCTATCTAAGTCTAGTGGTATTTGAGAAAAAGATTTCTTTTTGAGATGTTGAGCCAGACCCTTTGAAGATTTGATGTGAATGTTTACCCTTGGTTTGGTTCTTGAAAAATATGAGTGAAGGAATATGCTTAAAAACGATTCAATATGCTAATGAAAGTAGAACTTGCTGATCTTATGCAAAAGAGAAAAAAGTTTTAATTTTTTATTTTGTGTGGGGTGGGGGGGGGGGGGGGGAGGGAAGCCATTGCTTAGTGACTAAGCGTCTCTTCTCCTTGCTCTCATGCTCTAACTGTACGTGGACTTTTTGAAAGGTGCAGTTAAAAATAATTTGCATCAAAGATATCAATTAAGGGAGAAATGTCTTTTGGTTAAGAAGTGGAGTATTTCTAAGAAATTAGAACTTTTAAGGTAGAAATGGATTTTGTGTAATTTCACATTTCGGTTACTTTGATTAGATACAGTTCTCCGATATAGAATGCTTTACGGTTGGTGAATTCTTAAGATTTTTAAAAATCCTATCTAGATTTGTGTTTATCAACTTCGCATTAAGGATGTGTTAGTGGCATTTATTTGATCCAATATGTTGTTAATTCCATTTTTTTCCCCTGAATATTCTTCTTTTTGTGTAATTTGTAACCGTGTAACAAGCTCAATTTTTTATTTTTCTTTTGTCAGGATCAGTTGAACTCTCCATTTGAGCTTCAGTCTAGTGGTAACACTCTTGGGCAGGAAAGGGGAACTTCAAATTCTCTAAGAAAAACTAAGATTGTCTGTACAATTCCTTCTAACTCATCAAGGACTACGACTTTGTCATGTAGGGTGGTTAGGATACGCCAGATGCGTGAAGTAAATCAGGAAGCAGTTCTTCTTGCATTGTGCTCAAAGACTTTTACCTCCAAAGTTATCAGCTTCAGGTTCTTACTACTGCTATGTGCAGTTGACAGTCATTATCTTGTATGAATGGTGACTTTGGTTGTTGTTTATAATATATCTTTGTAGGCAATCTTGATGCTGGCATAAATGCATATAAAGTAGCATCCTAATATTTACTAAAATATTGTTGTGAATTGTGGGGGAGATGTTGATATTATGCAGCAATGTGACCCTGTTTTAAAATATAGGAGGGTGAAAAATAGAAAAAGAAAAATAAGAATCCTGTTTTAACTTTGTGGTCTACAAAATTTTTTTATTGTGGGGGAGATGTTGATATTATGCAGCAATGTGACCCTTTTTCAAATATAGGAGGGTGAAAAATAGAAAAACAAAAAGAAGAATCTTGTTTTAAATTTGTGGCCTACCAAAATTTAACGTTATTTGGATATTCTAGGGATTTCACATTTCTAGTAAAACCTTTTTCCATGTGACAGTCTAGTGGGTGGGATGTCATGAATCCTGTTTCCTAATTAAAGTCAATTGAAAGTCTTGTCTTGAGTACTTACAACTAGTAGATCTTATGCTGTGTGAATTGTGTGTAGCATTGGTCAGTTTACAAAATCATGAAGCTTGGTACTAGTGGTCTTGAATCAACTGCCCCGCTCTTTGGGTCATTGAGCAGTGGGATTCATGATGAGATTTCTGCCGCCCCATCTTTTGCGCTTCCTAATACTATCAATGTGAGTTCAAATGTTGTTTTGTTATTTTCTCTGATTTCTCTATTCACATGAGAGAAAAGTAGAAGTTTAATTGGCTGAATATTGACTCTTTTTTTTTTTTTTTTTTGTTTCAGTTTGATGGATTCCAGAAAGAGGCTATACAGATGGTGAAGCCAACAAAGGGAACCACCACACTTGCGTTCATATTCAAAGAGGGTGTCATGGTTGCTACTGATTCTCGAGCTAGCATGGGAGGCTATATCTGTATGTTATTTCTGTTCTTTCTTTTTTCCTATCTTGCATATAATTATATATGGGTTTTGGATGCTGATTTTGTACATATCAATTTCTTTATAGAAACTAGACTTGTTGTTGATGATCATGCTTATGTCTGTAGTTACACAAACATGCTCACAGTTAGCTTGGTATTATAAATTATCCTTTGTTAGTTAACTGGAATAGCATGTATTAGTTCCTTTTCGAGATAATTGACTAATTAATGTTGCAAGTAACATTAATCGTAGTGTTCAATTGCATTGTCTAAAGTGGATGGGAAATGTCATGTTGCACTTACTCTTTCTTTCCTTATCTTATCAGCATCACAGTCTGTAAAGAAAATCATTGAAATCAATCCTTACATGCTTGGCACTATGGCTGGAGGAGCTATTGTCGGTTTTCGCACGAGGTCTGGGCATTAAGGTAATGTATTAAAATGATTATGCTGTTTTCCCCAGTTCGTAACATATTTTTTCAGGCATGTTGGCTCCAAATCATTTGAGTCAGTGAGTGTATAACGATTATTATAACTTAGTATCGTTAGCTTTATGCTGTCTGCTTTGTAGTGTTGATGTTATCAATAAAAGTCCAATTTGTTAAGTGAACCTTTTTAGTATAGTGAAGTCTTATTGCTTTGTATATACATTAGGCAGCTAGAAATTGGTGTAGTGGTGAGGGTTTCTACATACTGGATTATCTTGACTAACAAAAAAAGAACATTTATTTTCATCATAACACTGATTCCTTAGTTCTTTTTGAAGATGGATAATGGAAATGGTAGAAATAATGATAATAATCCCTCCCAAAAAGGAAATATAATTTGATTTGTTAAATAGTCACTTCTAATTTGACTGTTTATGCAAAGTCAGTTAGGCATTTTACTTGAATATTTAAGTGGTGGCTGATCCAATGCCCACTGAAGAGACCATAGCCTAGCCATAGAAAATAGCCTGGCATGCCCTGGTGTGAATATGTCATCACAGGCAGTGCCCATTTTTTAAGTAGCTTTAAAACCCAATATTATGTGTTTTTCTTCTTTTGTCACTTCCTAATTGACACTTTTCTTGGCATTATTTAGTGCCGATTGCACGAATTAGCAAACAAGCGGGATTATTTCAGTTACAGGAGCATCAAAGCTGTTGGCAAACATTCTGTACTCTTACCGTGGAATGGGTCTGTCTGTTGGGACCATGATTGCTGGATGGGATGAGACGGTAAAGACATATGACTGTATCATGTTATGTTTTCACATTATCTTTTAATCAAACTCTTGATATTTGTATTTTCTATATGGTTGTAGGGTCCTAGACTATATTATGTGGACAGTGAAGGAGGAAGGCTCACCCTATGCTTATGGTGTCCTGGACAATGGGTGTGTGCTCTTTCCCCAGTATTTTACATTACCTAATGTCTTCTTGAAATTTGTTGAAGGAAACAATGATTTTTGCATTTTTGACCTTATTTCGCATGAGATTGATTGGAAGTAGGTAGTATTACTTCCTTGAAATATCAGATATTAGAGCAAAAAATTAAAACATATATTATTAAGGAAAGAAAATATAAAATAAAAGGACTGGGAAAATCCTTTCCTTTTGGACTTGAATTTTCCACCCATACGTGCTCGCTTCCTCCCAACTCCTCCCTGCTTTTTGCTTAGGTTTATGGATGTATGGGAGGACTGAATTGTGGGCTAAGTATTGAAATTTGAAAGAGTCCCTAGAATTTTGTAATTGCGGGCAAGAATGTAGGCACTTTGTTTTTACATATTCTGCACTTGATCAATTTATATAGCATACGATGTACAGGATGCTTGAGAATTGTGGTGTAAATGGGGGATGCCACTATTTAGGAACTTGGCTGAACAGGCCAGCTTCACTCATTTTGTTTATGCAAGTTTGTCAATTTGTACTTGTATGACTTCCATAATCATAGGTGCATGCTGCCCTATCCTATTTTTCCATATTCTGTGTGCTTTGAGTCAAATTGAGCCCAGCCTTTTTCTTTCCCCCCTCTCCCCGCTCCCCTTCTTTTTCCATTAGCTTGCAGTTTGTGGCAGATTTATTTCTGAGTCAAATGTATACTTGAAATTTCTGTTTTCTATGGCACTGCTTACACCAGTTACCGGTATGATATGTCAATTGAAGAAGTTGTAGAGTTGGCTAGAAGGTCTATTTATCATGCAACATTCCGTGATGGTGCCAGTGGTGGAGTTGCTAGCGGTACTCTCTTTTCTCTCTCTCTCTCTCTCTCTAAACACCACACATCCATGATCACAGTATAATTTGAACTTGTTCTTTTTATCAGTTTATTATGTGGGACCTGATGGATGGAAAAAGCTCTCTGGTGATGATGTTGGAGAACTTCATTACCACTACTATCCAGTTATGCCGAGCACAGTGGAACAGGAAATGGTTGAAGTAACTGGGGCATAAAGCTCTTGCTGAACTTGGACTCTGCTATAGATGTTTTCTCCGTAGGAGATGGGGGCCTAAAATCCTTTAAGCACATGCATTTCCAGTTGGTCTTTGAAACAATTTATAGATAGACTTGTCTCTAAGGTTATATCACTTATCAGAGCCCTATGATTCATGGCTGTGTAGTGTTGTTGGACAGACTATTGTTGCTGATTGTTCAAAAGTTTTAATTAAATTCTATTTGGTTTTACCATTTTTTAGTCTCTATGTGTGTGCGCGCTTTCATGGCAATACCTAAGAAAAATCTTGCTTTAGTTGCTGCTCTTGTGGGCAATGGAAGACCTCATTTGGTTTGAGAGGTTCTAGTAACAAGAGACTTTATTTGGTTCAGTAACAGTGATATTGTAGACTTTTACCCAATGTTTATGCTAGTATCTTTTTGGGAAGGAAGGATTGAGTATATAGTATATACCAATAATATGGAACTTAAAGGAGATGAGGTATACCATTGGCCACTGGTTAATTTAAGTAGAAATGTTTTAAGTTCCATTTTGCACCCAATGCATATTCCAGTACCCAAAAAAAAAAATCTCTTTCCATGCTGGGATGTTATGGGCGTTTAGCTTATTTTGGCTTGAGCATTTTTACTATTTTTTACTCCCCAAATCAAATCTGAACATGTACATGTTATTTAAAATTGGCCATTTCAAAAAATTTGATTCTTCTTTTGAAAATATTATAGGAAAGGTATTTGAAATGACTCGGTTGTTATTCCTGATATTTTCGTAGTATAAACATTATCATTCAAATTATAATAAAAAAAACATTATTATGTATTGAGTAATGACCAAAGAGTGGGATGATAAATTATTTTTTAGTTATTATATTTATTTTATGAGGCATATTTAGTTACTATTGTAGTTATTTTAGTTTTATTCACACAATTTTTATTTAAAAAAACATTTTTACAACACTTTTTAAATAGTACGCCAATTGCCAAATGCTATAAATATATTCAAAATTTTTGGCATAACATTTTTTTATTTATTTAAACATGCTTATAATATTAACTAGTCATAAACTCACAATAACTCTATTACAAAATAGTTAGACTCTTATCAAAAAATAAAAATTATTTTCACTTACAACTTTTTATGAGAAAAACTCTCCATCTAAAACTTTACACCATACAAACTCCCCAAATTCGAGTTTCCAGGCAGAGAGCTCAGCCAGAGAGTTGGGACAAACTCGATCCCTATGAAGTCGATTTTTACTAGTTTTTTTCTGAATTTTTTTTTCCTTACTTTTTTTTTTCCTTTCTTTTGCTTACTTTTTTTTCTTACATTTTTTTTCCCATTTTTTTTCTTACCTTTTTTTTTCCCATTTTTTTTCTTACTTTTTTTTTTCCGTTTTTTTGCTTACTTTTTTTTCCTTTTTTTTTCTTATTTTTTTTCCTTATTTTTCTTATAGTCTCAACAAGAAGCACCAACACAGATGAGTATAACAGCTAATAGAAATAATTAACAACTAATTGAAAGATAAAATTAACCATTCATAATATCACAATATAGAAACAGGTACATTGGATACAGAATACTTCGATTACAAGTGCATTCAGTGATAAAAGAAAATAATAATTGTGCCGATACAACCCAGTAGTAAGTTCAAATACACAATAAGGAGAACCACAATTTACATCTAGAATGGCATTCCAAAATCGAGTATCTACATACCTGAGAAAAATTGAAATATTGTCGCTAGGTACCAACAGCCAAAACAACGGTACTAATCTATGTAACTTGGATAATTGATACAATCATGAAATTTTATATAAAAGCATCACTTACCTAGGTTGGGTCAGTATTGCTTGTCGAAGCCCCACGGGAAAGCGGACATTTTCTACGGTTATGCCCATGTTGATGACACAGTCCACAGCTCTGCTTTTGTTGAATCTCCCTCAAGTTAGAATCTGGCCTTCGACTTCTCGGTTTTCACCGGACCCCATCCATCTCATTCCGTATCCTAGACTTCACAGGTCGGCCTTTGGCCCGCAACAGGTCTGGGTCAGGCACCCACTTTGGACCTTCCACATCCCTCCACAATGACTCTGACTTTGACACCACAAGGGATCTTTCGATTTTGCCACTTTCCACAACCACATGTTCTGGCCAATATGTTTATTTCATGACTATGTTGTCCCCCTCCAGAGCTATGGATGTTGTACGCAGTCGTTACTTGATATATACCATGGACATTATTAAACGGCCTTACTTGGTGTGTTTTAGATTTTTTCAGATTTGAATCATAGATTTCTAAGGCATATTTACTCCACACCTTGCCCTCCAAGAGATCATGAGTAATTTTTTTGTGTCGATCATGGAAATACGCGACAAGTTTGCTCCAAGTGAATTCAACCAGTGCAGCAATGGGCAGGCCACGGGCACCTTTAAGCACTCCATTGAAGCACTCCGAGACATTGGTTGTCATAGCCCCATAACGGTATCCACCATCACGTAGCTGGGTCCACTTCTCTATATCCTCTTTCATTAGATATGTGTATGGCATGATGGATGGGTCAGGTTCACTTACCTGTTGTTCAGTGGCTGATTTCTTCCTAAGGGCCTCGATCTCGGCTTCCTTGATAGGTTGCATGTACAACTCAAATTTAGCTTCCTGAGTAGCATACCCCGCTTTCAAGGCCAATGACTTTAAAGTGGCGTCCTGAAAATGCGTGTTGAAGTTGCTAGCAACATGTCGAAGGCAATATTTGTGGTATACTCGTACTCGTCCATGATCATCTCTAAGCCAGATTGCAATTGCGTTTCGAATACCCTTATATCGGTCAGAAATTATGCATATGTCCTTATTTGCTATCACATCCCCCAGTGCAAACCTGACGCAATCTAAAAACCACCTCCAACTAGGCCCTGACTCTTTGTCCACAACAGCAAAGGCGAGAGGCAAAACCTTGTTGTTGGCATCGGTGACCATTGCAATCATCAACACCCCTCGATATTTACCATACAAATGGGTCCCATCAATACTGATTACTGGCTTACAATGTCTGAATCCTTCAATGCAAGGAGCGAAAGCCCAAAATGCATATCGCAATATTGTAACACCTTCCTCCCTCGGTTCAGTGAGATACCAGTACCGGGTGCCAGCTTCTTGATCCAAGTATGCCAACAACAACTTTTTCAGCCTTTCGTAAGACTCTTCCCAATCGCCGAATATCTTTGCAATAGCCCTTTGTTTCGCATCCCATATCTTATAGTAAGAAAGCTTATGTTCATAATACTTCCCTTTGATGTAATCTCTAAGGTGTTGAATTGTTGCCATGTGATTTTCTCGCAACATTGGAACAAATTCTGCTGCAAGAAAATTACAATCCATCATTCTACCATCAAGAGCCATGCCAAGGGTCATACAACTGTGAGGACCCCCATAAGATGTGACCATCCATGTTCTCTGTTTTGGCTTCATGACTGCTCCAACGTACCACTTGCATGACCCATCCATGCATTTCACATACAGTCTACTTTTGGTCAACCTACTAGTCAGAAAGTTTCTGTTATGCTTTGTGGCATAAATTGTTAATGCACGTTTCACCGCTTCTTTATTCGCAAAAATCAACCCCGTACAAAAATTTATGTCCGCATTCCAAGAAGAAGCAAATGCTTGCTCACCAACTTCAGGATCAATCATATTTTCCCAAGTATTTTCATAAAATGATAAGGCGGGAGGTTCATAAACGGGGGTTGCATTTGTAACATGCTGAACTCTAACAGTAGGGTTTGCATCATCTTCATCACATTCATCCATATCATCAACATTAGGATTGAGAGTAATTTCATGGTCATCAACACCCCTATCAAAGTCACCTCGCTCAATCCTCTCTTCGTACTCATCTCTATTGTCAAGATCTTCCCCAACACAGTGTTCGTCTTCATCTTCAACTACTAGAACTGTAGAGGATTCACCTCGATGTGTACAAAATTGATCTTCATATCTATTGCCAGGTTCGCTCTCAACTGTTCTTGGTGTCTCTTGAAAAGGGGGTGTATAGCCTCCCAACGTGGTGCATTGATCATCTAGGACTGCAAACTGTAGAGATGTAGTTGTTTGTACAATATCCTCTATGCCGACTTCTACACGCGGCTCCAAAGTGACGTATAACTCAAAATTTGCTACTTGTTCCCATTGACGCATCTTGTGAAACATGAACTTCACATGTTCGTCTTCTGTTATCGCCATATATCTGTAATTAATGCATTGATTGAGGACTTCATGTGGAGAACGGAAAGTAATATGTATGTCATGCAAAGCAGGGTTCAGTTGCAGCTCTTCCATAATTTTTATCTTCAAATCACTCAAGGTCTTTAACTTATGGCGTATCATCATATAACAGCACTGGATACCCGGACCTTGAAATGGAAATCCGTCATAAGGGTTGGCATTGCTAAGGGATCCACCGTAGTATATATTTATATAGATCATTATCAACCTATAGATCATCAAGTGCAATTGTGTTAGTGACAAATTTATAACTCTCAATCAACATCAATCACAAAACTTTGGGTATGACATGCCAACAATACTAACCTCAACCAAATTTGCATATACTCACATCCAAATCATTCTAGAGGCATGACTTTCAAAACCCATTCAAATAAGATATGATGAACAAAAATATTATAGCAACTAGTTACCCATTGAAATTTTTGTTACAAATTTGAAACAACTATATCTTGAAATAATTTATACTAAAAAGACTGTAATGGGTGTCTTAGGTATCAAACTCATAATCCATTTCATACTAATGACAAAAACCTAAAAGTACTAAATATACCTAACAATTGATCACAATATTTAGTACTAAATATTCCCAATATTAATTTTGAATAAAAACCTAGCATAATCACAATATTTGGTACTAAATATTTCCCCAATACTAAATATTCCCAATAATTAATCACAATATTAATTTTTTTTTAAAACCTAGAAAATAATTTAATCACAATATTTACACTAACAAAAAATAAGCAAATATTTCCAATATGTTGTAATAACATAATTAATCACAATATTTGGTACTAAAAATTCCCAATTTACAATCACAATATTAATTTCCTAAAAAAAACTTAGCAAATAATTTAATCACAATATTTACACTAACAAAAAAAAAAATTTTCCAAATATGTTGTAATAACATTAATCACAATATTTAGTACTAAGTATTTCCAATAATTAATCATAATAATAATTAAAAAAAACTAACAAATAATCACAATATACTAACAAACTACCCACAAACAAACAAACTAATCACAATATTTACACTAACAAACAAAAAAACAAAAATTTTCCTAATATGTTATAATTGTTTCTTAAAAAAAATAACCTAGCAAATAACCACTATATTTAACTAACAAAAAATATTATCAATATTGTAAAAAACATTACCTGAGAGTTGATGGAAGTTGATGAAAGTTGAGTGTGATTGTTGTGTGAGTGATGAAGTAAGTTGTGTGAGTGATGAGGGTTGTGTGAGTGATGAGGGTTGTGTGAGTGGTGTTGCTATGAGAGCAGAAGAGAAATGAGAGCATAAGAGAGGGTGTGAGCCGGGTAAGGGGGAAAAAGGTCCCAGTTGGGACCCACATGACACGTGGATGGGTTGGGGACCATTCACAGAAATCGAGTTCAGGAGACTCGATTTTTAGAAGCAAATAAATCGAGCCTCCTTTACTCGAGTTACGTCCACGTGCCCGAAAACCATGGTGACCAAAAATCGAGTCCAGTAGACTCGATTTACTTTAAGTGATCACGTGACCAAAAATCGAGTCTACTGGACTCGATTTACTTTAAAGTGATCACGTGCGCCGTAGAGTGTGGAAAATAGAAATCGAGTTCATTGAACTCGATTTTCTTGACCAAAAAACGAGTTCAATGAACTCGATTTTTGTGCCTACGTGGACTCCCTGTCCAGCTCAGCCAGTGCCGCGATGGAGAAATATAAACCGAAAATCGAGTCCAATAGACTCGAATTGTTAGAAACCAAATTTGTTTCAAACCTTTGCTTACTAATGATATAGTTTGAGTTTTGTAGTTAGTTCTGTAAAAACGCCTAAAATTTTGCCAGATCGGTTGGGCAGCATTTTCTCTCTTGAACATATGGTATTTATTGGATGCAAGAACCCTGCTTATATGCCTAAATTGATGACATTCTCTGTCACCTGACCAAATTGCAGTACCTGTCCATCCATAATTGCCCCAAGGAAAGATGTGCTTGAGTTGACGCTAAATGGTTCGAAGACTGAGTGGATAAAAGGGGAAGCTGTTTGAAGTTATATTGTTAAAATAATATGGGTTGTAAGTTTTCTCGAACTTAATCCCCTGCTCTGATGCTCTCCTTTAAATCAAACAAATCTATATTTATCTAAAAGACATTTTTCTTGAGCTAAATCAGCAGCTATGTTATCATTTTCTTTACATACTTTTTAAAAAAAAAAATGTGTATAAATATTAATGAATGCAATAACCTTTACTCATTTTATAAACTAATTAAAATTTATCAATTATGATATGACTGACCGTCACTTTTTTTACTACCATGACTTTACACAATTTGAATCTAAATATAACTATAATAGAAAATATATGTAATACAAACACCTTTGTCAACGACACCATTTATTTATTTTTAGTTTGTACTCGCACGAAAAAAAAAATCTCATTCCACCATTGTATTCATATTCGTATACTAATGCATTATTTAAGGCTAGGTTGAAGGGTCTAATTTTGTTCATACTTAGAGAATCATATGTCATTTTCATCAATATCAAGAAATAGAGATAATAAAGCTCTTAACAAAAGTTTTTTTTTTCCCTCTTTCTTTTCCTTTTGGTATAAATTATACATTCAAGTGATTTTCCTGAAATGTTCTTCTTCTTCTTCTTCTTCTTTTTTTTTGTTTGTTTGTTTGTTTGTTTTGTGTTGTACCAACTTTCTCTACATGACACCGAATTAAACTTGAATAAAACTTTCAACAGACACATTCATAATAATTTAGTTAAAAATATTAATATGATAACAAATCTGATTGATGTTACTTTAACAACAAACCACTTCTATCATATTGGAATACATTACTTATCTTAGATTATGGTTTTACATAACTTTATTGTTATAGTTTTTTTTTGAGTTATGTTTACTAATTACTATTCAGAATTCGGTCTACTTTGGTCAAATTTGGTCCATTTTAGTTTGTTCGATCCAATTCAGTTCACTTTGGTATACTTTGGTCTATATGGTCAACTTCAGTCCAATTCGGTTGATTCAATTCATTTCTATCCAATTCAGTCTATTTGGTCCACTTCGGTTGAATTTGGTCCATTTAGTCCTTGATACATTTTGGTTCATTTTGGTCTACTCCATCCAATATAGTCCGCTCGGTCGCTACCTTTGAGTAAAGACATGCGAAGCCTTACAGTACAGTCAAAGTTGGATACTTCAACTGTTCAGTTTGAAATGGAGATGGAAGGAGATAAAAGATTGGTCATAGTCCAAGAATCATAATAGGTAGACTTTTAAATTAATTCCAAGGCTATTTCTTTTTCTCACTTAATTTGTGAGTTCTTTTCTACTCATCTATTGCCTCTCTTCCAACAAATTTTATTATCACCACTCTTTCCTTTTTCCATTTTCAATTTTGTAGACTATTTATCAAATTTGTTGTCCTTTATTAAATTCTTTGTTAATGTGTTAGTGGCTAATTGACAGCAATAGGGAGTTTGGATGACCTTGTGCATGTTATATGGAATTCTTCACGATGGATTATCGTTTTTTATTTTTATTTTTGTTTTGTTTAAAGGATGTCTGACATATGAGGCTGCATACAAATCAAACATTAAGTGAGTGTGGCCTAAGCTCAGGTTGCTGCCTCATCTACTTAAACAAGCATAATTAGCATATTTTGAAATCAAAGAGTGGATGACTTTCCACTATAGTTGGAGAGCCTTTAATTTATTTGATGAGCTGCCACTAAATGGTTGCTAGAAGCTAAGATATCTACTAGCAGGGAAAATAACAGATGCTGGTAATCTTTCATTTCTTAACTAGAGATCATTTACTTCAGCACAGATAGTTTAAGGTTACCCATGTTCCCAATATCTAGATAAACTTTCGATTCCTATCTAAGCTCATATTTTTTGCTTAAAAATAGACTAGCTTATGCACCTTTTTCTTTTTAATGATATCCTTAGAATTTTTGTTTTAAACTCATGTTAGCTGTGTGCTCATATAGTGTAACATATTTTGTTGCATAGCATACTTATATCTTCAAATTTTTCTCCCTACAAAAAAGAAAAAAGAAAAAAAAGAAAGAAGCATTTTGTTTGAAACTTCTTGAGATTATTTGTGTGCGTGTGTTTATTCTGGTCTACCAACAATGTATTGATTAGGGCTCTTTAGTTATTCAAATTTCAAGCTTCACCAAAGTTTGTTAATGTCTTGAATTCATATAAGTTAGTTTTGAACTTGAGAAATCATCAGTGACAAATTATTTATTGTATTTTACTTAGATTTGTTGATGAACTTTAAGTCTGGTTTACTGTACAGTACACTATAAGTACAACTTCGGATTCGAATTAAATTGAATGAAAGGTTGACATCTTTTTTCTTTTGAGATCAATTTATAATGTTGGGTAAGATGTATTACTTATCACTGGATTACTTCAAGATTGTAGTTATTATTGAGCTACACTAAATTTATTTTCGTGAGTTTTTTTTTTCTTTTTCAATTTTTTTTACTTGAAATTTTCCGGGTGTAGATCAATTGGAACTGATGATGCCGAAAATATCACCAGTGAGTTGCAAGCGCTCTTCCAACTAAAGCTATACCTGCAAAAAGAAAATAATGTACCTAAAGAGAGCACCGGTGTGGTGCCGGCCAAAAACCCTCCGAAGGTCAAGTTAGAATCTTGTGTCTTTAACCCTAGAGTGCCAGAGTAAAGAATATTATGCGTACCTTCATATCTAGGGTTTCTGGGGTATTTATATTGAGTGGAATTACCTTTCTTTTAGGATACAACTTCCTTCTCAAGTTCCTTTCCATATAGGAGTCTTCTCAAACGTGTGTCGCAAGAAGTTCAAGTGTGCACGTTTGCGTGGGGATAGAGCAAAAGCTCATCTGAAACATATCAAATGGCATGCCACGTGGAATCTACAATTAATTCATACAAGACGGATATTCAGCAACACTTAACCGTCATAGCCGAATCACTTAACCGTCATAGCCGAGTCACTTACGGTGTCGATCCGTCTTCATTATCTCCGTCCATCTACTATTTTTATCCCCTTCAGGAACCATAACTTGAATGTATCTGCAAGTGTTGATTGGCTGTACATATCACCATTCACAATGCATCAAGTAAGCCTAGGCTTTCCCAGCATTTACACTTTACACCATGGTTGCTTCCATCTCCTATATATATAATAAAAAAATAACTCTTTTCTTTCCTGAACATACAGGAATCTTGACAATTCATCTACTTTTCAAATCCTGTCTATGGTTTCCTAACTTAAAGTCTCTGTAGTAGTGAGTTCAGTGCTTTTCCAAATAATGGGGTAGACATCTATGATTAGCTTTACATGCTGATTATCATCATATATATCTCAATTTGAATGTTCGAACTTTAGTATTCAATGACACAAACAATGAAATTCATTCTTTAGACTTTTGCAAGAAATTGAAGAGCCCAATAAAGAAGAACCACCTGTTTTGATGCATTTTCTTCTGAGATCAAGTTATGGATTTTGGTAAGCCATATAACTATTTTGAGTTTTCTTTCTTCCTCTTTTTTGTTTATTTTAATCCCTGGAAATTTTGTTATAATAAATTGGAATAAATTGGACATATTGGTGACTTTAACACATTTATAAATCACACTTACATGATGGATTAGCCTTCTTACATATAGATTATCATCGTATATATCTTGATTTGAATGTTCAAGCTTTAGAAATAATTAATGGTAAACATGATGTCTTTAGACCTGAGCCAGAAGATAAAGAGTCCAATAAAGAAGAGCAACTTGACGTTCGATTTTGATGCATTTTTTTACCTCAGATCAAGTTAAGGATTTTGGTAAGCCATATTACTGTTTCTAAGTTTTCTTTCTTTTGTATATTGTTTAATTTTTATACATAAATAATTGTTCATAAGAATGCTGGTTTGAAGAATGAATGATTTCCCTTCTGTGGCCCTCACTAAACAACCTTAGAAGGGACAGCTAATGTGTTCCACTAATTAAACAGGTTTCTTTGGTCGGTCTGCAACCTCTAGATGCCAAAGGTATCCTGGGACGATCTCCTAGCTCCTACACGGTGGAGATGATGGGATTGGCCCATGAATTTTCTTCTTTTTGCTGCATGTCTCTCTAAGGATTGAAGTTGGCATAAGTTGTTGACAACCAAAAATATGTCAGGTGAGGCAAAGGATTTCTAGCTTTTAAACCATAGTTACTTCCATCTCCTATCTATATACTAAACCACAGATCTTTTCTACTAAACAGAATTCCTAACAGTTCATCCACCAAATCTTATGCTGTTATCATGGCCTTATAAAGCCCTTTGTTCCAATGACTTCAACACTTTACTATACACCAAGGTATACATATGAAGATTATCCATTTTATACACATTGATTTCATTTCACTGATAATCTCTTCTACATATCTCTACCAGAGCATTTAATACTACTCGCATCAATTAATGGATTTCCCATGTGTCTTCTATTGTAGTCTTCTCTTCGCATCAGTCTTGTTGTCTTAACTAAGAGGCCAAATTGTTTGGGTGCCCCATTCCATACTAAGGTCCGGAGGATAATTCCCTACAGTTAGTAGATAAGGTATTGGACATATATCTCGGTAGCTTGACTTATATTTGTTGTTATTCAATTAGTAACATTTGGTTTAACCATTAACTTTATTACTAACAAATATATCTTTAAATTCCTAATAATTAAGTCAGTAATGAATAACACTGACGTGTAATAGTTTGAAGATTCACTATGTTGGTAGATTCTGATGACTTCACATTCATTCATCTTTTAGGTGAGGAAAAAAGCAAGATGCACAACAGAAGGGAATTGAATAGAATGGAATGATCATAAGGGAATGGAAAGGAATGGAATGGAATGTATTTAAGTAAAGGAAATGAATGGAATGGAATGGAATTAAGTAACCTTGATTGGATGTTTTAAAATAGAGGAATGGAAATGAATAAAAAGGAATGGAATGTAAGTAATCTTGTTTGGGATTAACATGGAGGGATTACCTACCAAGAGTCATTGATTTCTCTATTGACATTCTTATGCCACAACAAAATCTTTTTCTCTTTTTGATATACATTAGATTGGCTCATAGGCAATAGAACATATGTTAAAATAATCGTGAAAGTTATGCCACTATGTTCATATTTATTTTTGTATCGTAGACGGTTTAACCTCACTATACGTACTTTATCTTTGCATCTTATAAGCCTTCAAAGAGATGAACGACAATACCTTCTTTGATCTTGAAATATGGTTGGTATGTCTTGAGCCAAATAGAAATTACTTAATCTTGTAATCTTACTTATTTTAAGATAAAATCTAATACCATTCTCATCCTGCCTAATCATATTTAACTAAGTTATATTTTAAATCAAGTTACATTTTTAACAACAAATAAATGCATGTGTATGTATGATGCAAGACTATTTGCACCATAATATGTTTGAACAACGCAATTTATTTTGATGGCTTTTAAAAAAAAATAAACAAATAAAATTTAGTTACTGTAGGGATTGTTTTATATATCTTTCAGTTCAATTATAGGAACATGGTCATGTTTATATGTCCTACTAAAGTGTCCTTAAAAAATCTCATCTATAGCGGTGGAGCTTATTCCTTACACTTGGCTTCTGCACTATATCTCTCATTCCATTTAACATTCTACTTCTTCACAAGGCCTGAAATAACTAAGTGAAGAATTTGTGAACATTCTTCTAGGTATGAGGTGAATAATTCAATAAAGCTATTAATTCTTTATGGTTTCTTTATTCTTAAAAAAAATTGTTTCTTTACTTTTACTGCCCATGAATATGATGGACTTATAGTGGATGGTCAAATATAAACTTTTTTGCCAATAAATCTGGGAAGTGAAACCCATGACTTTGATTCTTCAATTAGGTTTGTGGTTACCATTTATATAGATATTATTTGTCCATTCATGCTATTTTCTAGGATTCCCTCCTTAATTTATCTCAAAACTTGAATAATTATTAAATTTTGCTTTAATAATTCAGGAAATGGGAGGAATTTGATGATAGAATTGTAGTATCATTTGTTCAATCATGAAAGATTATGTTTTTTGTGTTTGGCCTTTATTGAGTGTAAATAGAAAATCTATATCAAAGTACACAATTAACTGGAGCAATGAAAATGTATTCAAATAAAACTTAGATAAGAAAGTTGAATTTTTGTAGAAGAGTTGAGTGATTGGTAGGTACATTGAATATTAAACAACTAAACAATATAGCTTTAGGGTGAGTATGAAATACATTAATGATACTAACTTAATGCCACCAATTTTTTGGTTTTCACTTGAATCAATGAGGTTTGTGCTTTGAATGGCTATTAAATCAATGCATGTATAAAAAGGAAAGTTGCATAGTATGCTGCATTGTGATTCTTTTATTTATCTGTAAAATATTCATGTGATTTGGAATGTTGTTTATGAGTTTTTCATGTAATTATTTTATTTATCTAGAAAATTAATCTAGAAATCCACACAACAAAAGCAAATTTAACCTATATACATGGCCTAAACTGAACATGACCAAGGCAAATTTAGGGATGCATATCCTTTTAGTTATCAAATATTCTTAGACTATATTCATGTGATTTGAAATGTTGTTTATGAGTTTTTCACTTGCATATACTTCTCCAAGAATTAAAAATCCACACAACAAATTTAACCTATATATTTGGCCTAAACTAAACATGACCATGGCAAGTTTAGGGATGTATATTCTTTGATTTATCAAATATGCTTGGACCATATGAGTTTCTAAGTTTCATTTATTATTTGGCAGAGATTATGAGTTCCTTTCTGAAGTATTATTGATAATTTTGAATTGAAAAGTTTGATAATGTTCTTCTTTTATTTTCTTAGCTGCTTTTTTTTTTTTTAACATCCTGATAAAGGGGTTGATGTGGTATGACTAGCCTCACATGTATTACACTATAAATAAATGCAAGTATATTATTTCATTTATTAATCCAATAGGACCAATACTAAATAAATTTTGATCAAATTAGGATTGATTTCCCGACAAAAAAGTTTAAGTAAATTAGGTAAGTTATTTTTTACAAGGAATCCAATTTCACAACTAGCCCGTGCATTATATATATATATGTATGTATGTATGTATGTATATAAAATTCCTGAATAATATGTACTTTATTGAGGAACAAAAAACAAAGGGACCCGATCAAAAGGTAGATTGGAAATTGGACAACAAACCAATATGTTGGTGTTTGATTGAGAGAAAAGGAAAGAAAGTTGGAAAGGTAAGGGATGGAAGGCTGTTTAGTCTTTCCTGTAATTGATTGAAATAGTTGGGAAGCATGTGAAGGAAACTTCATTGAGCTCATTCCATTTCCAATTCCAGCCAATTAAGCCAAGCCCTACTTTTCTTATTTAACTACTTTCTTTATACACACACACACACACGCACACACACACACACACAAAGGCCTAATTAGCGTGTCATGAAATTAATTTGTACAAAATCTACTTTTCAATTTTTACTACTTCATTATCATTGGTAGTTTCTGTACCCTTTGACTCCAGAAATGTGATTAGTTGAACTGCAATTTAGATAGTCATCATAAAAATGAATGCAATCTTCAAATTAAAAAAAAAAAAATTCTTCTCTACTAGTCCAATTGATTCTTGAAAAAATACCTTACTAGATTCTCAAAAAAGGAAAAATGTCTTACTAGGGGTAAAAAAGAGGTACTACATGAGAACCCAAAAAGAAATTACAAAGCATAAATACTAACAAAAAGTTGCTTAAGGCCGGAGTTAGCAATCAACCAGATGGTGTCACCACAATCCAAAAGAAATAAAGACAATAAAAGTACTTAAAAATTTGGTGATGAAGTGAAAAACATTTGAATAACTTTTTAAAAGGCAAAAACCATTTTGGGGGTAATCACCCCCAAAAGAAATTTTAGTAGAAAAGAAATAGTTACAATAATCTAAACTTACAAAATATGCAATAAAAGCAATAATGGTAAGCAAAGAGTTTTTTATTTATTTTTATTATTTTTTATTTATTTATAGAAAGAAGACCTTGAAAGGTTTTTATTATCTTAAAGAAGTTTTGGCTATGTCAGCTTGAACAATGGAAAACAAAGGTGGTAGAACATCCTCTATCCACACTACATAGTCATCGACATTAATGGAATGCGGGGCTAAACTATGGACAAGTTTATTACCATCTCTCTTGCTAAAAAGGCAAAATTAATAAATATTTTTAGAGAAAATTTAATGAGATAAATTCAATCTAAATTGCAAAAATTTGATAAATTTCAAGACTAAAATTTGATAAATTTCAAAATACATAGAATTTTTTTAAAAAAAAAAACTTGCACAAGAATAACATAAATTTGATAAATTTCAAATTACAATAAACACTAAAAACTCATTATATTGTTATTTCAAGTGCTTCACGAGATCATTGAGAAAAAAAAAGACCACCCACAATGTTAAAATCTTTACCCATTGGGAGGTTTTAAAATATATAGTTGTTGAGAATGAATAAAAAATTATTAAAAAAAAGAATAAAGAAGGATTAAAGAAAAAATAAAGAATGAATAAATAAATAATATTTAAATAAGACAAAGAAATGATAGAGAATCTGCTGGTAAGTGCATTCGAAAAAGTAGGTAGATAAATGGTAAATGTAACTGTTCACTCTCCAAAACTGGAAATACCCTAACTCCTCTTATTCATTTGAATAAATATATGGGTCTTTCATCTTTGTTCTCCACTGGTTCTCTATCTCTCTGGTTGAATCTACGAGTTTAACTCCTTTTTTTTCTTTTTTCTTTTTTTAACGATGAAAGTTTGACTTTGTTTGATGACTCTTTGAGCTTGAGATAAGATATTTCCTATTCTAAACTTTTGGTATGTGGTGGAGAATTGAATTGGAATTATAAAGGAGTGTGTGTGGTGGTCAAAACAATGGGTTGCAGATATGAAACGGGTGTGACCATGTGTGGTGGAAAAAATGGGTTAATGATAAATTAAAAAAAATAAATTATGATCAGATTTTTTTTTATAGAAAAATTAAAAAAAATGGGTTAATGATAAATGAATGAATAATGATGAATAAAATTCACTAAAAAGAGAATAATAATAATAATCCCAAAAAAGGTAAAATTAATAAATATTTTTAGAGAAAATTTAACAAGATAAATTCGATCCTTTCAAAAAAAAAAAACACAAGATAAATTCAATCTAAATTGCATAAATTTGATAAATTTCAAGACTAAGATAGATTTGATAAATTTCTAAATATATGGAATTAAAAAAAAAAACTTACACAAGAATAATATAAATTTGATAATTTCAAATTACGATAAACACTAACAACTCACTATATTGTTATCTCAAGTGCTTCACGAGATCTATTGAAAAATAAAAAAAACCGCCCACAATTTTAAAATCTTTACCCATTGGGAGATTTTAAAATATATAGTTGTTGAGAATGAATGAAAAAATATTAAAAAAAGAATAAAGAAAGATTTAAGAAAAAATAAAGAATAAATGAAGAAATAATATTTAAATAAGATAGAGAAATGATAGAGAATGTGTTGTAAGTATATTTGAAAAGATAGGTAGGTAAAAGGTAAATGTGTAGTCAAAATGTCAACCGGTTTTTTTTTTTCTTTTTTTGTAGCTGAAAAAAATATCATATGGTTGACGAACAGTTTTAGTGAACAATTTGCCATTTGGTTCCGACTTGCCATGCACGAATATAGTGAAATAACAAAACAAAACAAAACAAAATACAAAATACAAATAAAAAAAAAAACAAAAACAAAAAGTAGAGGTTGCTCACATGTGCAGCCTCTCTTTTGTTTTGAATTTCTTAATCAAAGTTTTTCTTTAATGTGATGATGTTGAAAGTTGAAACATAAGTTTTATATATATATATATATATATATATATATATATATATATATATATATATATATTGGTTATAATTTTAGACTACAATCTTATTTAATATCTTCTTATTAGAGGTGAATTTTAATCTATCATTGGATTTTATATTCTTCTTATACCTTACATACTTGCAAAATTTTTAAAAAATTAAAGATTAATGGCTATGCCATCAATAAATTATTTAAATTACAAGTTTTTATATTTTAAAATTATACATAAAATATAAGTTATAGATCATATAGTAAATAATATCTGATTAACACTAAATTTGATATGTGTATTAAGAACATAAAGAATAATTAATTCAATGGTTAGATTTTTAAAATATATAGTAATTTTTGTTTTATTAAGTCAAGTTGTAGCATTAGGTTACACCAGATTTATAGCTAAACTTTGCAGACAATAAATTATAAAAAGTACAAGTTTTTATAGTTTAAAATTATGCATAAAATATAAGCTATAGATCATATAGTAAATTATATTTGATTAACACTAAATTTGATATGTGTATTAAGAACACAAAGAATAATTAATTTAATGGTTAAATTTTTAAAATATATAGTAGTTTTTGTTTTATTAAGTCAAGTTATAGCATTAAGTTACACCAGATTTATAGCCAAACTTCGCCTTTTATATATATACACCTTCGTGTAAGAATTGAATACATGATCAGATTATCTTTATTTTTTGCACAACCGTCCACAGTGGCAGCTCCAGGATTATTTATCAGGGTGTTCCTCGGTGGACTTGCTTTGTTATAATTTTTTTTTTTTTTTCAGATTCTCTGTTACAATTTTTCCTTTTTTAGATTTAAGTTCGAATTTTTTTTAGCTTTTTCTTTTTGCTTGAAAGCAATGTTATGAATATCGTTTTGGACCATGTTTCGGTTTGTTTAGTAAAATAGAATATTTTGGTACAGATTTATTTCGACGTACCGTTTCAGGGTGTTTCAGGGTTTCTAAAAAAAAATTAAAAATAATATATATTTATATTTTCTTATACAACATAAAATTATTGATCTAAATAAGTAAACCTCAAATAAAACAAATCATTTAGTTTTTCTTTTTTGACACTAAAATCATTTAGTTATTACATAACAATTACTGTTTTAGAATATTAAAACATAAATATGTAATTAAATAATGAAAAACAACAACAAAAAATAGTACAATAAGAGTGTATATATGTATATCATATTAAAACTCAATAAATAAGTTTGAAATCAAAATATTTTGTTAGCTTTTTGAGTTTTGTCACGTGGATAGAGTTAGCAAGCTAAAAGTCTAAAAAACAAACTAAAGAAAAAACTTGACAAAACAAAAACTAGAGTAAAAAAAGAAAGAAGATGTAGACTAGCAGAACGTCTGAGACGAAGCAAAGAAGACGAAAAGGAAGAAGAAGAAAGGGCGACTTTTGCAATAGCTGGATTTGTTTTTTAGGCATTCGACGCAAGTAATGACATGTTGTGCTGACGAGTTTGTCAAGTTTTTCTTTTTTTCTTCTAAAAACTGGTACCAGCTAAAATGTAACAAATAATTTACCAAAATTTAATTTTATTGGCATAAATTTTTTTTAAGAGTGTTCCTAATTTTTTTTAAAGGTAAATAAATAATTTTTTTTATTATATGTATATAAAAAAAGAAAAAAAAAAAAGAAAAAGAATTCAGGTCAGGGTGGTCCTGGGACCACCCTGACCTATATGTGGCGCCGCCACTCCGTCCAACATTGTTTACTAGTCTTTTATTGTACTAGTAATTTTTGACCCGTCATATATGACTAGTACCTTCTACACGCAAATACCTTTTTTGTAAAAGGGTGCGGGTCCAATACAAATAATGTTGTGAACTAGACCTTTGAAATTTCTAAAAGAACTGGTATATATATATATATATATATATATAGAACACTTAGACCCCCCATTTTCATTCATGCTTGAGATTATTAGAGAGAGAGACAGAGAGACAGAGAGAAACAGAGATGGAGGAGCATGATGTGGTGATAGTAGGGGCAGGTATAGCGGGATTGGCAACAGCAATAGCCTTGAAGAGAGTAGGGGTTAAAGCATTGGTGTTGGAGAAATCAGAAGGGCTAAGAGCCACAGGTGCAGCCATAGGTCTTCACCAAAATGCTTGGCTTGCCCTTGAAGCCCTCGGCGTAGCTCACAAGCTCACCACCACTACTTATCCTCCTTTGAGAAAGTACTGTACTTTCCCACCATTTTCATTTCATGAGTTTCCTTTTCCATTTCAAATAACAATTATGTGTTTCTCATCTCCATTCCATACTCTAATAAAATTGATATGAATAAGTGGAAATACATTATATATATCCAGAAAATATGTGATCATGTACATATATCATACAGTAGTTAAGATTTTGATCTGTATTGTTTCTATAATAGGGGAAATGTAACAAATATTGATACTGGAGCAACTCAACAGATCACTTTCCCCCAACCTGATAAGTATGTTACTTAAACCGTATCCTTCATGTTTTCACCTTCAGATCCATTCCCAAGTTCACTAAGCTTGAACCATTATTTCCCTCTGGTGGTGATGCAGGCATGGACATGAAAGTAGACCAATACATCGTAAAGCTTTATTGGAAGCTCTGGCAGAAGAATTGCCAGTGGACACCATCCGTTTCTCTTCCAAGCTCAAGTCCATAGTAAACCTGCAGGCAGAAGAAGGCTCATTCTATGCTATCATTCACATGGAAGATGGAGTTAGCATCAAAGCGAAGGTGAATTATATACTAAGCACGTTAAGGATAACTTTTTTCCTTAATAACTTGGCTAGAAGTGATTAGAACAATATCACTTTCACTTGAGTCCGCCATTAATACAATATTTATTTTGCACTAATCCTAACAAAAAAAAAAGTATCAATTGAAAAAAAAAATTGTGTGCATAGACTCATTGATGTAAGCACAATCCCTCAAAAAGTTATTTTATACAAATAAAAAATTCCTTATATTACCACATAAATCCTTATAAGTAAAAACTTTTCTTTATAATCTATTACAACAAAAATCTTTATAAATCCTGAACTTACCATGAGTCAAACCTTAAACCTTACCAACATGTTTGGTGGCCTAGTAGAAGGGGCCTTAGGCCAAAAAGACTTTATTATGCAAAACATCTTAGATTTGAGCCACTGCCCTCCCACTAGCCACATGTTGGTGCTTCTTATATTTTATTATAAATGAAGCCTAAGCCTGAGAGTGATTAGGGGCTGTTAAGGTAACAGCTAAGTAAAGAAGCCACAATAGTTGCCCCTCTCCTAAGTGACTACAATGTCATTGAGTATAAGCACCTCTTAGCCTCAACTATGGGCCCATATTATACCTCTTAATTAGTAGAGCTTACACTTTACATGCTTAATTGTTAAATTTGTTTCTCTATTTTGAATGTTACAGGCTCTGATAGGGTGTGATGGGTTCACTCTGTGGTGGCCCGTTGGTTAGGACTGACCGCGCCTGTCAATTCAGGCCGATGGGCCGTGCGTGGGTTGGCCATATTTCCTGAAGGCCATGGGCTAGACGTTGACGTCCAACAATTTGTTACTGTTGGCAAAAGGGCTGGCTTTGCTGCCCTCAATGATAAAGAGGTCTACTGGTTTCTCATAGGCAAATCCTCAAAAGGTTAAGCCTTTTCATTCCACCTTAATACTTTATCTCTTATATTGATACCAAGCTTGTCAAAGGTTTTCAAAATTGAGTCCATATTATTGAGTACAAATGCAGACTAACTACCTTGACTTGAATTTTAAGTGACTATGCCAGTTTTCTCAACCTCACGCAAACTTTCTACTATGATCATTAATACAAGTAGGCTACCCCACCCCCAAACAAATAAACCTACTGGAAGTTTAGAGTCATATTTACCAAAACATGAGTATACAAGCGTGAGTGGAAGTCTCACATGAAAGAAAAAAAATAAAAGCTTGGGGAATTAATAATATAATTGTTTCATAACTTAATTAATAGGCTTAAACTTTTAAATTAAGTTTAAATATTTTCATTTTTGTGTCGATGTTTACAGCTATTTGATACTCTAAAAACAAAGAAACGATGGACAACATCAATTAAATTGATTGAGTCAAAACTGCCAATGAATTTGTAGATTGTATTATTAGTCACCTAACCAATACTAATGCTCTTACCAATTAAAAGGAATGAGTATTTTTGATAAGTCATTGGTTGTCCAAAAATTTAAACTGAATTCAATTATTTTGACTATTATAAATTCTAACAATCTTTATCATTCCAGGTGAGGACATCCCACATGACCCTGAGACGATAAAAAAAGAAGTTATTAGTAACTTTGCCAAGAACTTCCCTACATCATACTTGAGAGTTGTTCAGCATTCAGATCTTTCAACACTGACATGGGCTCCCCTGTTGTTTAGATTTCCATGGGACGTAATACTTGGAAACCTGAGCAAAGGGAATATCACAGTGGCTGGTGATGCTATGCATCCTATGACACCTGATTTAGGACAAGGTGGTTGCTCGGCATTGGAAGATGCTGTTGTTTTAGGTAGACACATTGGTAACTTAATCGTTAAGAACAAAAAGCTTGTGGCAGGAGATCAAGTTGCTGAAGCCTTGGAAAGTTATGTTAAGGAAAGGAAGTGGCGTGTTGCTAAGTTGATCGTGGGTGCGTATCTAGCGGGCTGGGTGCAACAAGATGGGTCAGGATGGTTTATGAAGTTCTTAAGGGATTCAATATTCTATAGGCATTTTTCTAGTTTGATATCTAATGATAAGCAGTATGATTGTGGGAAGTTGCCTTGTGTTTCATCATCAAATAATGAATTCGACAATGACCAAAGAAAAATTTACTAGCTAAAATCCCGGATCAAGTGATGCAAGAGCGTAGGGGTTGGGCAATTTATGTGGCAGCTACATGGACAACATGTGTCATTTATTTATAAGTCTATTTGTCTTTTATTTGTCTTTAGTATTTATTCAAAGTTAATTATAAGTCTTGTAGGTAGTTATCCCAGCTTAATAAATTTGATGTGATGCAAAGTCAGTCTACGGAGTTGTTATCTGTATTAGAAGTTATCTAGTATTTAGTTGTAAGTATTTATTTCTCACTCAATATATTCACCTATAAATTTTGTTAGGTTCTAAAGATTTAGGTTTAAATGTTTAGAATCATATTTTTGTTGCGTTGGCAAACCGAGAACAAAACATGTCAAGTCTAAGTGTTAGGCAATGCTTAAAAGTATAAGTTTCAAGTTTCAAGTCCAGCTGATTGTAGAAAAAAGGAAGTGAGGTTCTGCCTTCTTCGACCGATCGAAAATCGTAGGTCCAGATTTTCTGCAGAATTTTTAAATAGGCCCAAGCCCTTGAAAACATTTAGGGTTTCATTTAAACATCTCTACATATAAAAGAGAAACCCTAGCCATGTTTTAAAGACTTTTGGAGAAAACTTACGTGTTACTCTTTGTGAGATCTGAGAGATTTTTTACCTTCTAACTACACAAGAATCTACTGGAGCAAGAATCACAATCAAGCGTTGGTAAAACATAGTTGCTGCATCAAGATCATTACTGATGGTGATTTGAAACCTTTGAGTAAGATCTCAGAATCATAAACAAGACTGCTTGTGTTGGTGTAAATCCCAAAAGAGAAGGAGACCGTAAATTCGAAGTTTGCATATGGTCGTGTCAGTAAGTTACTATATAAGGTAGTAATAAATTTAGAGTTAAATCTGATGGTAAAAAGTTCAATTCTTTTATAGTGGATTTACTTTGCCTTGAGGACAGTTAGGTCAAATCCTCCCCAGGTTTTTACCTTGAAACGGTTCGTTTCATCGGTTTTCCTAGGTCATCATATCGTGGTGTTATTTATTTTCCGCTGTTTTGCATGATATGATTTATTTGTGTTTAACCTAGATCTGAATAATTAATCTAAGTAATCACTTGGTTAATATATTAAGTTAAACAATCTACTTTAAGGGGTCTAAACGAACAAACAAGTGGTATCAGAACGGATTAGCTCTTTTTTATAGGTCTCTTAACCTAGAGTTGATCATTGACCCTTGCTATCATAGAACACGATCACTCTTTTGTGATCCCTCCACACTTTAATGGGAATAACTATGCTTATTGGAATGTTAGGATTAAAGTCTTCTTGAAATCTATTGATGAGAGAGTGTGATTGTCTGTTGAGAATGGTTAGGAGAGACCAACCGCTACTATTGGTGAATAGACTACTGCTCAAAAGGAAGCAGCAAGTTTTAACAGTAAGGCTAAGAATGCGATATTCAACGTTGTTTCTATGGAAGAATTTAAGAGGATCTCAAATGTAGAGATTGCTCAAACTGCATGGAACATTTTACAAACAGTGCATGAAGACACTAAGGCAGTAAAAATTAATAAATTGCAGTAGTTGACCTCTAGATTTGAAAGTATTAGAATGTCTGATGATGAATCTTTTGATGAATTATATGCTAAGTTGAATGATATTATCAATTCTACTTTTAATTTGGGTGAAGTTTATGATCAACCAAAAATTGTTAGGAAAATTCTTAAATCATTAACTGAGGATTTTAGACCTAAAGTAACTGCCATAATTGAAAGTAAAGATGTTGATTCTATATCTGTAGATGAACTTGTAGGATCTCTTCAATCTTATGAATTTGACTTACCAAAATCTAATAAATCCAAATTTATGGCCTTAAAATCTATTAATGATGTTGATGATTGTGGATTTGATGATGAACTCTCATTTACTGAGATTGCTTATCTTGCTAAGAACTTTAGAAATTTTCTGAGAAATAATAATAGGAGGGCAAGAAATAGAAACAATGTTGATACTAAGAATGTGAAGAGGAACGACACTGCCAAAATAACAATTTTGAAAAATCAAAGATAAAGTAGGTCAATTTTCCAATAGTTCTTTAGGACAACAGTGTTATGGTTGTCAAGGTTATGGTCATCTAAAATCTGAGTGTCCAACTTTCTTGAGATCGAAAGGTAAAGCTATGGCTGTTACTCTGAGTGATGATGAAGTTTCTAATCATGAGTCTAAAAGTGATCAAGAAGGAAACTTCATGGCTTTCACTATTACTGCTATAGTAAGTGAAATTGAGACTGCTGATGAGAATCCTTCTGATGGGGAACTCTCTGAGAATGCTGATTTGCAAGAAGCTTATAACAAGTTATGCAAGATTGCAGCCAAAGATGTTAAAAGTGTTGAGTTAAGGTTGAAAAAGATAAACACTCTTGAACAAGAAAAGAAGAATTTGCTGCTAAAGCTGTTTGATGTTAATGAACTCTTGAACTCAGTTAAAATTGAGAACATGACTTTGCTTGAAAAGGTTAAAAGTTTAAAATTAGAATTATCTATTGTTAGAGACCAAATAGATAGGCCTTCTACTTCTAAAGTAGATGAGATGTTACATGCTCAAAAGTCTGTTTCCAATAAGACAGGTCTAGGGATTGTTGAGAGTGGATCTCCTTCGGTTGTTAATCCTCCCAAATTTGTACCTACATCTTCCACTTCTTTTGCTCATCCATCTGTATTTGAAGTCAAAGTACATAAAGAAGTAGTTCCAGATTCTAGAAGAACTAGGGTAGATCTGAGTGAGTCTAAACCTAAGAATCCCAATCAATCTGGAAGCAAGAAAAACCACAAACCTCAGTGGTTTTGTCACTTTTGTGGTGGAGCTGGGCATACTAGGTCAAATTGCTTTAAGTTGCAAGCCTAAAAGCAAGATTCCAAACAAAAAGTGTCTGTGCCAAAAGCATAAGATCTTGTGGAACTTATTCATGAGTTGGTAAGGATTCTTAACCTTTATACCAATACTAGAGCTGAAATTAGGGCCAATTCAAATAGAAATCCCAACTCCAAGTTTGCATCTAAAAGAGTTTAGATGCAAAAGACTCATCCTCAATGAGTCTGTCTGATATGGTTTTTGTGTTCATTCTTTCTATCTCTTATGACCAAAACTGTTTTTCTTTAAGTTTGTATTTGCATAACATTCATACATTGCATTATAGGGCTGTTTTTGTTGTTTTTCATTAAAAAAAAAAAAAGAAAACAAAAGAAAATTAGAAAACAAAAAAAGGGAGTTATTGTATTATACATCTTCAAGATGTGTAATTGAGGTTGACTTATGAAATTTACATTTCATGATTGTGTACCTTATTTACTTTTGCTTAGCTTTATTTTCTGCACTTTGCTAGTTTGTGCTATGTAGTGCTTATATTGTGTGAGTTGTTTACGATTTTTAAACACATGCTCTTGATTTTAAAGTCACATTCTTTTGATTGTAAAGACTAAAAAATCCTAAGAGGAAATGATAAATAACCATCTCACCACTGTTACTCGCGCGCAAATCATGAAGACCTATGTGCAAATCATAAAAGTTGTGCTCGGTAAGGTTTAATACTTGCACAACAAAATACTTAAGGTGTTATTGTAAAATAGATTTTCTTCACACACTTGCAACCATGCAAAATTTTTTTTTATATATTTTATATTTTTCTTTTTCTTTTGAAGCATATTTTTCTTTGTTTTTCATTTTTCATATCAATATATTTTGTGGGAGATATTTTTGTAACATTAAATTGACTTGATTCTTTTAACATTCATTTATTGATAATCAAACTATAAATTGTTAGACTTTTTTTTTTTTTTTTTGAGAAAAATTTAACGTAACTTATTGTATAGAAAATGATATTTGGATTTTTTTTTTCTTCTTTAAGTAGTGAAATTGAAGTAAACGTGTTCAATAGACTTTGTTTGTTGTTTGAGGACTTAGAATGTGGTGGAGTTGGGACATATTCCAACTCTATAAATGTGTAATAATCATTGCTTTGATTTATACAAATTTCTATGATTTTGATAATAAATATTTTTCACCTCTACGTTTTTTTTTTGTTTTTTGTTTTTGTTTTACATTTGTTTGTGTGATTATGGTTGGTAATAATTTCTATGCAATATATAGTCTTATTAATTGAATTTCACTTTAACATTGTCCTATGTTAGTCATTATCCTTTGTAAGTGAGCTATGTTTGGATGATAAGGTGCTAAGGTGCTATGTGTCATATTTGGATTGACGAGGGAGTAGGTTTTTGTACTTAGGAGGAGTAGAGTTTTTGTATTTAGGGGGAGTTCGATGTATTTCCATGTATTTTCTTTATTTTCTTTAGTTTTGATGTTTATATCTCATTGTTTATATTTGTTTAGTGTTTATGTACTTGATTCACAAACATTGTTATGTGCTTATTGGGTATGATATCTATTGATGATGAGATTGATGTGGTTAATGTCTCTTTATATGTTCAATGAATTAAAGTTCAAATTTTTACTTAGATAATGGTACTTTATCTTCCACACTTGCATTTATGGTTTGTTTTTAGTGTTTCAGGAATTTACAGGTTAATTCTTTCAACAGTTGCTGTCTATACTAGCAACTAATAGTTAGTAGTTGTGTAAGAATTGTAATAGGGTAATATCTTGTATTTTGGCTGGTATTTAATTTAAGCATTACATGTTGTATGTGTGTTTTGTCACGGATTTCCAAAGGAAGAGATTGTTAGGTTCTAAAGATTTAAGTTTAAATCTTTATCCAAACCATTGTTGATATTTCTAGGAGTAAGAGTAAAAGTCAAAAATTGTTCTTTCCCATGTATATTTATAGGATTTTGAGGTTTTTCGTGTTGTCTCAGTTTCCTCTCTTAGAGTTAGTTCACATCACAGCCCCTATAGGAGCCACATTTCTTAGACAACGACAGGCATAGATGAAGAGTGTTGAGCCAAGCACTGGGACTGGGACTTCTAAGAGATCACGAGGAGAAGCTTCTATTGCAACTCCTACCTCTGGTGCTATGCCTACTACTGAGGAGACTTTTGTGGATTCGACTGCAGTTGTGGATCCTTCTAGTGGTGCTGACAATGCAGACCCTACTGTTGCCCCTCCTCTCTCACTCTATGCCATGATGGAGTCTTTCATGACTACACAAGCTGCTCATGGACAACTTCTCGATGAGTTGTTAATGGAGGTTGCTTCCTTGAGAGTAGATTTTGCAGAGTATAGGAGTGCTTTTCCACCTCCTCCACCATCCGATGACTGATTTTTCCTTTGGCAATTCGTGACAAAAAGAGGGAGTAGGTTTTTGTACTTAGGGGGAGTAGAGTTTTTGTATTTAGGGGGAGGTTGATGTATTTCCATTCATTTTCTTTATTTTCTTTAGTTTTGATGTTTATATCTCATTGTTTATATCTGTTTAGTGTTTATTTACTTGATTCACAAACATTGTTATGTGCTTATTGGTTATGATATCTATTGATGATATGATTGATGTGATTAATGTCTCTTTATATGTTCTGTGAATTAAAGTTCAGATTTTCACTTAGATTATGATACTGTATCTTTCACACATGCATTTAGGTTTTGTTTTTAGTGTTTCAGGAATTTACGGGTTAATTCTTTCAACAGTTGCTGTCTATACTAGCAACTAATAGTTAGTAGTTGTGTAAGAATTGTAATAGGGTTATATCTTGTATTTGGGCTGGTATTTAATTTAAGCATTACATGTTGTATGTGTGTTTTGTCACAGATTGTTAAAGGGGGAGATTGTTAGGTTCTAAAGATTTAGGTTTAAATGTTTAGAATCATATTTTTGTTGTGTTGGCAAACCGAGAACAAATGTTTACATGTTTAGGTTTAATTAAATGTTTACATGTATGTACAATTTTTTTTTCTACCACTCATAGTTGACCATTAGAAAGAAAATAAGCAATTGTAAAAAATATTGTAAAAAAAAAATGATGCAGCATTCCTGAAATAAAGTATATGTTTAGATAAGATTGGAAAACAAAATATTATTATTTTTGTGGGGAGTAAAAAGACCTTGATGGGAATATGGGCCGTTGGGTCATGCTAAGGAAGGCCGACCTGCTCTTGGGTTTAGGACTTGTTAGTACTACGGGTCGGCCCATACGCCGAGGGTCCGAGGATCCAGCCGAGGGTCCGAGGATCCAGCCGAGGATGATTTTTCCCTTCGGACTGACACCGGAGAACCCGGGACTTCATGGTAAAGGTTAGGGAAGGACACGGTCAAAAACAATGGTTAAAGGGGGTGAACCCTTGAATGTCGTAGAAGCACCGATGTTGGAGAAATATCAAAGATAAAGGCTGCTACCTCCACATTAAAGACCCTGCACCTACCGCCCTGACCGCATTAATGGGGAAGTGACACCTGAACAGTGGAAGGGAAACTTCTGGTTACTATTCAAAGGCACTAAGAAAAGAAATATCTAGGCTAAGGGGGAGGTGGGGCAACACGTGTACAAAGTATTCAAAAGAGTCGTATTTAAAGAGCAATCTAAGACAGAAAGAGGACGGACTTTTTGTAACCTAAAAGGAAAAAGAAACAAAGATCGAGAGATAATATAAGAACAACTCTCGGCTTACGTCCGAGGAAACTGATTTACTATATTCCTTGTTGTTTCCAAGTATTTGCAATCTTTAGTTTGTCATTTAATCCTCACACACTTCTAACCTGGGTTTCAAGCCCACACTCTACAAATTCATATTGTTTAAGGCTCATTGGGCCTGAGCCCATAACTGTTCTTGGGGCCAGGTGTAATTGTGCACCTACAATTGGCGCCGTCTGTGGGGATCTAGTCTAGAAGAGGTAGGGATATTATGGCAGGCCTAGACTCTCACCATGCAGAGTCACAGGGATCACAACCGGAAGATCATTTCGAACGTCTTGAACGTCGGAGGGATCGTGAAGGGAGTGTCCATACAGAATACCCAGGCGCTAGCCATACTCATGGCGGGGGTAGCACCACCCACGAGGAGGGATCTAAATCCATGCAAAAGGAAATCAATCGTTTGAAGAGGAAGTTACGCCGTGCTAAACGTAAGTTTTCACCGTCCTCATCCAGTTCTTCCTCGGAGAAGGATAGGGGAGTTGGCTACAGCTCAAGGTCGCACTCCCCCACCAGTGCAACGTCCTCCGGCGAGGAGGACGACCAGCCAACCCGCAGACGTAAGAAGCTTCGTTCTAGGGGCTTAGGCAACGATACTATGAGTAGGGCGTTGCACCAACTCTCTAAATCTCCGTTTTCACGGAGGATTGAGAGGGGGAGGCTTCCCAGGAGGTTTACCCAGCCCACCTTTACCATCTATAATGGCCGGACTGATCCGGTGGAGCACGTGAGTCACTTCAACCAGAGGATGGCAGTGCACTCTCACAATGAGACTCTGATGTGTAAAGTTTTCCCCTCCAGCTTGGGACCTGTGGCTATGAGATGGTTTAACGGTCTCAAATCGGGGTCTGTAGGCTCGTTTGGGGAGCTAACTAGGGCATTCGCTTCGCGGTTCATTACGTGTAGTAGAGTCCCTCGGCCATTGGACTCGCTGCTATCCATGGCCATGAAGGAAGGGGAGACACTGAAAGCATACTCCGACCGATACTAGGAGATGTTTAACGAGATAGATGGTGACTTTGATGAGGTGGCGCTTAATACCTTTAAGGTAGGTCTTCCTACTGACCACGACCTAAGAAAGTCTTTGACGAAAAAGCCCGTCCGCAGCGTACGCCGCCTTATGGATTGTATTGATGAGTACAAGAGGGTAGAGGAAGACCAGTAGCAAGGGAAGGGAAAGGAAAAGGTTATCCCGCAGGAGAGAAGGGATTTCAGGTCGGACAGATACCACAACAACAAGCCGAGGAGGGATTACTTCGGGTAATCCGGCTCGGCAGCACCTCAGGCTGTAAATACTGTGTTCTGAGAACCAGTGCATCAGTTACTCGAGAAAGTTCGTAAAGAGCCTTTCTTCAGATGGCCAGGCAAGATGGCAGGGGACCCTGCGAAAAGAAACCAAAATCTCTTTTGTCAGTACCATCAGGATGTGGGCCACACTACCGAGAACTGTTGGACCCTGTGGAACCATCTAGAGCAGCTCGTCAGTGAGGGAAAGTTGAAGTAGCACTTGTGTCAGCCCACTAGGCAGGTCAGTCAAGTTGGTTCAAACAACCAGAGGAACAATTCATCTCGGCCCGCATTGGGAACAATTAATGTTATCTTCGCTGCACCTGGTAGGACCGGCTCAGGTCCCACTAGGGTGATGGCGTTTTCCCATCCTCAGGCCGAGGATGTGGGTAGCAGGCCGAAGAGATTGAAGGGCACTTTACCCGTCTTGGGTTTCTCCGAGGAGGATAAAATAGGGACTATCCAGCCCCATGACGATGCCCTTGTGGTTACCCTCAGGATAGGGAACTATGATGTGAGGAGGGTGATGATAGATCAGGGCAGCGGTGCAGATATCATGTACCTTGATCTATTTAAGGGGCTAAGGTTGGAGTAGGAAGATCTAACTCCTTACGACTCCCCACTTATAAGCTTTGAAGGGAGAGCCGTTGTGCCGAAGGGACAGATCCGTTTACCCGTTCAATCCGGCACAGAAACGGTTGAGGTGGATTTCATTGTGGTTGACGCGTACTCTCCATATACAGCCATCCTCGCCAGGGCCGCACGCTTTGGGAGCCGTCTCCTCTACCTTGCACGTTAAGGTTAAATTCCCTCTGGGATCATGTTGAGGAAATCCTCGGCAGCCGTGTAGTGGCCGTACAATGCATATCGGCCGCGGTGCTTCGTCGGCCGAAATTGAGTCATCAACTTTGCCCATCCAGAGTCATAGCAATTAACAGCTCCGGAGGCACCTGGAGCGATGATAGGACCAGATGATGCTTGTGAGGAGTTTGAGAAGTGTGTAATAGGAGATTATCCAGAGAGGTTCGTCCTTGTTTTCATACGTTTGCCACAACTAGAGAAGATTGATTTGTTGAAATTTCGAAGGATAATATAGATGTCTTTGCGTAGGACCCCTATGAGGCTCCAGGCGTAGATCCGAGCTTCATTTGTCATCATTTAAACGTGAATCCTGCCATTGTTCCGAGGAGGCAGCCACCTCGGCGATCTTCCCGAGAACATTCTGAGGCTGTGAAGGAAGAGGTTCTTAAACTCAAAAGGGCGGGGGCTATCAAATAAGTTTTTTACCCTGAATGGTTGGCTCACACTGTTGTTGTTAAAAAGAAGAACGGCAAGTGGAGAGTATGTGTGGACTTTACTGATCTGAACAAGGCCTGTCCTAAAGATTCGTTCCTCATGCCACGGATTGATCAACTGGTAGATGCTACTGTCGGACATCCTCGGATGAGTTTCTTGGACGCCTTCCAGGGTTACCACTAAATTCCCTTGGCGTTAGAAGATCAGGAGAAGACTGCTTTCATTACTCCAACCGGGAACTATCATTATAAGGTCATGCCATTTGGATTAAAAAATGCTGGGGCTACTTACCAAAGAATGATGACCCGAATGTTTGAACAGCAACTGGGGAAAACCATAGAAGTATACGTGGATGATATGGTGGTGAAGAGTAAGACAGTACCTTCACACATGACAGATCTGGCCGACACCTTCCAGATGCTAAAGAAGTATAAGTTGCGCCTTAACGCCTCCAAGTGTTCTTTTGGCATAGGGTCTGGAAAGTTCTTGGGATATATGATTACTCATAGGGGCATAGAGGTAAACCCAGTGCAAGTTAAGGCTATTCAGAATTTGCAGCCGCCTAGGAACCCAAAAGAGATTCAGAAATTGACTGGAATGATTGCTGCGTTGAATAGATTTATCTCTCGGTCAGCTGACCGGTGCCGTCCTTTCTTTCAGTTGTTGAACAAGTGGAAAGGGTTTCAATGGACCGAGGACTGCGAGTTAGCTTTCCAACAGCTTAAGCAATATCTTTCTCGGCCACCCATTTTGTCTCGCCCTAAGGTGGACGAGGTTTTGTTCGCTTATCTAGCCGTGGCTGTCCACGCGGTGAGCTTAGTCCTTATAAGGAATGAAAGCGGAGTGCAAAGACCGATCTACTACGTTAGTAAGTCCTTGAATGAGGCTGAGGTGCACTATCTGCCCTTGGAAAAAGCGCTTCTGGCTGTAGTCCACGCCACGCGCAAACTTCCTCATTATTTCCAATCTCATACTGTGGTTGTTCTGACCCAGTTGCCTCTCAAGGTTGTCTTGCGCAGTGCTGATTATTCTGGCAGGGTGGCAAAATGGGGAACCATTTTGGGAGCCTTTGATGTTAAATACAAGCCTCGCACCTCGGTGAAGGGTCAGGTCCTCGCTGATTTGGTGGCGGAGTTTACCGAACCATTGTTAGAAGAAACTTCAAAAGAAGCACACATGGGTGAAAAATCAGTTGGTGTGATCACGGCCGTATTGCCCTCGGCTTGGAGAGTGTATGTGGATGGGGCTGCTAATCAGAAAGGGTCAGGTGTTGGACTTGTTCTAATGTCCCCTGAAGGAATTGTCTTCGAAAAATCTTTGAGATTGGCCTTCTCGGCTACTAATAATGAGGCCGAGTATGAAGCAGTCTTGGTAGGCATGCAAATGGTACATAAGATGGGTGGCAAGGAAATCCATGTGTTCTCGGACTCTCAGTTAGTGGTCGGCCAAGTCATGGGGACCATGGAGGCTAGAGACCCCTGCACGTGTGAATATTTGGCCCAGTCAAACGTCGCCAGCTGAATTCGACTCCTTTGCCTTAGCTCACATCTCTAGGAGTGGAAACACTCATGCAGATTCTTTGGCTACGTTGGCAACATCCTCGGCTCAAGGTTTACCAAGGGTTATTCTCGTTGAGGATTTGGTAGAACCTTCTCTTGTAACTTCTAACGCGCCTCGCATCCATCTAATAAGGCCTGGTCCTAGCTGGATGGACTCGATCGTATTTTTTCTTAAGAATGACATCCTTCCCAAGGACAGGGCTGAAGCAGAAAAGATACGTCGAAAGGTGCCGCGTTTCTGGTTGTCTGAGGATCAGAAGCTCTACAAACGATCCTTTTCAGGACCGTACTTGTTGTGTGTACACCCTGACTCAACAGAAGCATTACTGGAGGAATTGCATGAGGGAATTTGTGGGAGCCACACTGGGGGAAGGTCCTTAGCCCATAGAGCCCTGACTCAGGGTTATTGGTGGCCCAATATGCAGAGGGAGGCTCAGGATTATGCCAGAAAGTGTGATCAATGTCAGAGGTTCGCCCCTAATATTCACCAACCTAGAGGGGTTCTCAACCCTCTCTCCAGCCCTTGGCCTTTCGCACAATGGGGCTTGGACATTGTAGGGCCATTTCCGAGAGCTGCTGGAAACAAAAGATGGCTGCTCGTAGGGACAGACTACTTCACTAAATGGGTTGAAGCTGAGCCCTTAGCCAATATCCGAGATGTTGATTCCAAGAAATTTATATGGAAAAATATTGTCACTAGATTCGGTATACCGCATACACTTGTCTCAGACAATGGCGTTCAAGTTGACAAAGAACGCCTTTAGGCAATATTGTGGTGACATGGGTATCACAAATAGATACTCTACCCCAGCTTATCCTCGGGGAAATGGGCAAGCCGAGGCCGTTAACAAGGTCATAGTCAACGGGCTCAAGAAGAGGTTGGACGATGCGAAAGGCAAATGGGTAGAAGAGCTCCCTCATGTCCTGTGGACGTATCGGACCACACCGCGCAGGTCCACTGGAGAAACGCCATTCTCTATGACTTATGGAGCCGAGGCGGTGATACCACTGGAATCTGGTTTTCCTACTCTAAAGACAAGTTCTTTTAGCCCAGAGAGTAACAAGGGACTTCTAGAGAAAGATCTTGATTTACTTGAGGAACGGCGTGAGGCAGCTATGGTCCAAATGGCTTACTATCAGCAGAAGCTAAAACGAGGATATGATGCCCACGTAAAGCTAAGGCCACTTGCGCCTGGTGATCTTGTATTAAGGAAAGTTGTAGGCACTTCTAAGAACCCAGCTTGGGGTAAGCTGGGACCTAACTGGGAAGGCCCCTATCGCATTGTTTCAATAGCAGGCATAGGGTCGTATAGGCTAGCTGACCTAGACGAACGAATTGTACCACGTCCATGGAATGTAAATAATCTTAGAAGGTATTATTATTAATGAAATGTGCTTTTGTCAGTTAATATTTCAAAGTTATGAGTAGCTCTGATGCTCGCAGCTGTTATTCTAAAGAATCAAACAGAAACTTGGTTAAGTGCAGTCCTCGGACCACAAACCTTGTGGAAATTGATGTCTGGTCATTTGTTAAACAGAACCTTAGTTATGTCGGGTCTTCGGACCTCCTGCTTTGGGAAAATTAACATTTGAAGTTATCATTTTTAAGAATCAAACAGAAACTTGGTTAAGTGCAGTCCTCGGACCACAAACCTTGTGAAAATTGATGTCTGGTCATTTGTTAAACAGAACCTTAGTTATGCCGGGTCTTCGGACCTCCTGCTTTGGGAAAATTAACATTTGAAGTTATCATTTTTAAGAATCAAACAGAAACTTGGTTAAGTGCAGTCTTCGGACCACAAACCTTGTGGAAATTGATGTCTTGTCATTTGTTAAAACGAACCTTAGTTATGCCGGGTCTTCGGACCTCCGCTTTGGGAAAATTAACATTTGAAGTTATCATTTTTAAGAATCAAACAAACTTGGTTAAGTGCGGTCTTCGGACCACAAACCTTTTGGAAATTGATGTCTTGTCATTTGTTAAACAACCTTAGTTATGCCGGGTCTTCGGACCTCCTGCTTTGGGAAAATTAATATTTGAAGTTATCATTTTTAAGAATCAAACAGAAACTTGGTTAAGTGCAGTCTTCGGACCACAAACCTTGTGGAAATTGATGTCTTGTCATTTGTTAAACAGAACCTTAGTTATGCCGGGTCTTCGGACCTCCTGCTTTGGGAAAATTAACATTTGAAGTTATCATTTTTAAGAATCAAACAGAAACTTGGTTAAGTGCAGTCTTCGGACCACAAACCTTGTGGAAATTGATGTCTTGTCATTTGTTAAACAGTAACCTTAGTTATGCCGGGTCTTCGGACCTCCCCGCTTTGGGAAAATTAACATTTGAAGTTATCATTTTTAAGAATCAAACAGAAACTTGGTTAAGTGCAGTCTTCGGACCACAAACCTTGTGGAAATTGATGTCTTGTCATTTGTTAAACAGAACCTTAGTTATGCCGGGTCTTCGGACCTCCTGCTTTGGGAAAATTAACATTTGAAGTTATCATTTTTAAGAATCAAACAGAAACTTGGTTAAGTGCAGTCTTCGGACCACAAACCTTGTGGAAATTGATGTCTTGTCATTTGTTAAACAGAACCTTAGTTATGCCGTGTCTTTGGACCTCCTGCTTTGGGAAAATTAACATCTGAAGTTATCATTTTTAAGAATCAAACAGAAACTTGGTTAAGTGCAGTCCTCGGACCACAAACCTTGTGGAAATTGATGTCTTGTCATTTGTTAAACAGAACCTTAGTTATGCCGGGTCTTCGGACCTCCTGCTTTGGGAAATTTTACATTTAAAGTTATCATTTTTAAGAATCAAACGGAAATTTGATCAAGTCTTATCTTCGGACCACGATTTTGATCAAAGTTAACTCCATATTATGTCTGGGTGTTAATGCGTTACTGTTTATTAACTCGGACCTTAAGTTTTATATCTTTAAGTGTTAAGCAAATTTGTGTAAGGAATGGTCCTCGGACCTTACATCCTACTAGAAACGGTGCTATGCATTACAAGGGTTTAATCGTTATATGAGGTCTTCTCTTCTTTTTAATCGAGGCATTGTTCTAATGTATCAACTATGCCATCTTTTGTTAAATCTTTAATAATATGCGCATGATTATGTGGAAGTTATGATTGTGCAATCCTTGGAGTTAGATTTGTTTACTCTAAGAAACTTTTGCTATGTATTAATGGGAAACTTCTGTAATAAGTACAAAAAGAATAAAGTAAAAACAGATACAACCCAAGTGAAAAGCAAATGAAATTGTTCTTCATTAATCATTCAAATATACATTACATATAATTCAAATATGGAAAAGAGAAGTCCTAAAGATAGGTCCTAAGCTTTTGGAGGGGGGTCTTGCTGAGAGGTACTGGTGCCCTCGGTCTTTCTCAACTCCAGCTTAAAAGGAGTCAAGACTTGCTTTCCTTTATCTGCTGTCTTCGTTGGAAGGACGTTGGGTTCCACTGTCTGGCTCAAGTCCTTCTCTGCATCCCCTCCTCCTTCCTTCTCTTTGTTGGAACCTGAAGGTTCTGTAGGATCAGGAATTTGCTGTGGGACCATCAGAGGCAGAGCAGCGAGAGTCGGCTCAGGGGTAGGAGTAGCGGCAGGAGCCTCTTCAATCTCCTGTATCTCCAAGGGAAGCCAAACATTCTCGGACTTCCTCAAATCCGAAGATAAAGGAACTCCAGCTACGTTTAGGGCTTCCCCGTACTTTCTCGACAATACTCCCGCACAAAGCCGCGAAGGCCTCCGTCGCCGCTCCTCGGTTGTTGCTACCCCTTCCTCGTAGCTCGTCTCGCTTGGCGGCCTCTAAAGAGCGTTGGAATGAGCTGGCTTCTGCCTTCATCAGCGCAAGTTCCTTTTTCATATTCGAGCACTCCCTTTGGGCTTGGGAGAGCTCTTCATCTCTTTCACGGAGGAGTTTGCGCTGCCCTTCTATCTGGGTCTTCATGGTCTTCAGATTCGCCTCGGCCCCATTCCTCTCTCTCTTTAGATCAGCCACCTCTGAGGTCAACTTCTCATTCTCAGCAAGGGCTGTGCCCAAGGACTTCTCAGTCTCCAGCCTGATTTCAAGCTCAGTTCTGGCCTTTTTCCGAGTGTCTTCTATAAACTTCTCGGCTACAAAAACCTCCTGAATGGCCTGTAACAAAGTATGATGGAACCAGGAATAGTAAAAAAAAAAAAAAACTTATAAATATTGTTAAAAGTGGAATCTTCCTAAAAAGGGGAAAAACTTACCAGCGCTAAGTCTCTTTTCAGTGAGAGGAATAGTTGTGGCTGGCTCATTTTTTCCAAGGTCTCCATGTCCTTGGGCAGCAGGAGAGGGCGTTCCAACACTTCGGCCAAGTGGTAGGCATAGCCTTGTTGAACCGCCCTTATACTGGACTGGCAGGAGATGGGTGCGCCGTCCAGTCTTAGGTCGGGGGACCAAGTGGTCAGTGCTCGGCGCACTTCTGCCTCGTCCCTGATTTCCCCGCTTTCAACTGAGCGGGCCCTACCCTTGCCTTTGTCCAGCTTCTGCTGCTGAACCGTTGGGAGTTGTTGTCGTGGTTTTTTGGGGTCCTTGTTGATCGTCCCTTCGGTATCCTCCTTTCTCTTCTTTTTGGGATCCTCGGCGGGAAGTTTTGGCTCAGCTGGAGGAGGAGGAGGAGGTGGCAAAGTTTGAAGAACTTTGGACCCACCCGTCTTTTTCTCGGCGACCTTCGCACCTCTCTTGACTAGGAGATCTTGCATCCTATCCATGTCTTCCTCGGCTTCGTCTTCCGGTTGGGCAACTACAAACCCTACAATTCCGGAGGCCTCGGTAGCTTCTTCCTCCTCGTCTGAAAGCACGACGAACTGATTCCCTCGAGGTCGTTCGGTGTCTTCGAATTGGAATTGATCTATCTCTTCGTCTAGTGTATGAGAAGAAGACACCTGCTCCTCTGGAACAATAGTTGCCTGGGAATGCACGGCGAGGGGAATTGCCGCTATGGCCTGGTTGTATAAAACGGTGTCAGGGGCGTCAGGGAGATCGTGGTCGTCCAAAAAGTTGGGCCGGGCTACGTTTATTTTTCTTCGCCTCCGGTCACCCGCGATTATGGCGTTTTCTATTTCTTGGAAGTCCGAGGAGATGGGATCGTATCCTAAAATCAGATGGGCGGCTCTAAGTTGTAGGTCCTCGCTGACAAACACCTCGGAGCGAAGCACTCGGTTTAGATCGGCAACGCTGCAGTGGCTCAAGCGTGGACGCACGTGCTGCTTATCTGTAAAGAAAGACGTGAAAGTGAACAACATGGTCAGATTCACATAACAAGTGACAAAGTTAAACAAATATAAACACATGTTAGTGTGCATGTTTATGAGTGTCAAGGAAGTTGAGAGGTGGGGAGGTTAATCCTAAGGTGTCGCACCTGGATCTCCCCACTCAACTGGGCAGTGGAGGCCGTCGTGCCAGTTCCCAGACACGATCAAGTAGTCGTCCTTCATGCCTTTGTTGGATTTGGGCAGACAGGAGATTAGCCTAACGGCACTGGACCGAGACTTAATGTAATAACCTACCTTAGAAAGTTTATGGGACTCGTACAGAAAGACGACGTCGTGCCAGGTGAGGTTTAAACCCATCTGCTCGTTTAGAGCATCTACACTACCCAAAACTCTAAAAACGTTTGGGAGGCATTGATCGGGACACAACCGGTGGTTGCGAAGGTACTCCCTAGTTACAGGTCTCATTGGGAGGGTCATCCCACCCTCTATAAAGGCTATCATTGGGATGATAACCTCTCCCTCTTTCCTAGAACCGGCCACGGCTTCTGCCGGGCAATATTTTAACCCTACGTCGCTGGGAATACGGTACTTGGCCCTAAAGCCTTCCATCCCAGCGGCGGTATCAACTAGACACCTGAATCTTCCCATTACAGAGGAACGAGAGATTAAACTCTAGGAGGGAGAATGTTTGTAGTGACAGCTGAGGACAAATACCGAGAAGAAAAGGTTAAGAATAGAAGGAGCAAGAACTTACAAGGTTGAAGGTGTGCAAATTTCCACGGTTTTCTGCAAGTAAGGTATGATGGCTGATGTCTTGATGGGATTAGCCCTTGAGGAATTAAATGAAGGCGCAGGTTCCCGAAGCGTCACGACGTGTGAAAAGGCGGCCTCGAAATTATATCTGTCCCGCCTAAAATTTCATGGAGCAACGAGGACCGTTGGATGCTCATCTTACCGTTGAACATAGGAGACAAAGAGTAACTTACAGTAATAAATGTGCGCGTTTTTGAAAATAAAACCGTCAGGTGGCATCTTCTGGGACGCGAAACGATTTCCATACGTGCCACCATTTACAAAGTGTGTGGAGTGAATCCTCGTCAGATCAAAACCCTATTTTTCTCCTCGGATGTCGAAAATTAGAGTTTTGAGGGGCTATTGTGGGGAGTAAAAAGACCTTGATGGGAATATGGGCCGTTGGGTCATGCTAAAGATGGTCGACCTGCTCTTGGGTTTAGGACTTGTTAGTACTACGGGTCGGCCCATACGCCGAGAGTCCGAGAATCCAGCCGAGGATGATTTTTCCCTTCGGACTGACGTCGGAGAACCCGGGACTTCATGGTAAAGGTTAGGGAAGGACACGGTCAAAACCAATGGTTAAAGGGGGTGAACCCTTGAATGTCCTAGAAACACCGATGTTGGAGAAATATCAAAGATAAAGGCTGCTACCTCCACATTAAAGACCCTGCACCTACCGCCCTGGCCGCATTAATGGGAAAGTGACACCTGAACAGTGGAAGGGAAACTTCTGGTTACAATTCAAAGGCACTAAGAAAAGAAATATCTAGGCTAAGGGGGAGGTGGGGCAACACGTGTACAAAGTATTCAAAAGAGTCGTATTTAAAGAGCAATCTAAGACAGAAAGAGGACGGACTTTTTGTAACCTAAAAGGAAAAAGAAACAAAGAGAGAGAGATAATATAAGAACAACTCTCGGCTTACGTCCGAGGAAACTGATTTACTATATTCCTTGTTGTTTCCAAGTATTTGCAATCTTTAGTTTGTCATTTAATCCTCACACACTTCTAACCTGGGTTTCAAGCCCACACTCTACAAATTCATATTGTTTAAGGCTCATTGGGCCTGAGCCCATAACTGTTCTTGGGGCCAAGTGCAATTGTGCACCTACAATTTTCATCCATGTTACTTCTATTAATTGGTGGGAAAAAAACATGCCGTGCCATTAGAAAGAAAGGAATTGCAAATTCTTAAAATCAATATAACTAAAAGATAAACCTACTGTTCAAGTGAATCGATAAATATTTAATTATTTTCACTAAATTAAGTGTACAATCATTATTTTATATTTTCAATTTTGTGTTATTAAATTTGCATGTGTAGAATGCCATAATCCACACAAATTATTTCTAATATATATAGATCTTAGAAAAATAACCAAAATTTATATAAATTATTAATGCACCCCGAATAATAACTACTACGTGAAATAAAAATATATTTTCCCTATTACATGTCATCCAAATGAGTTAGGAAATAAAAATTGTTAATATTAATATAATTAAAAATATGCATATATTATTACTTTAGTGAATTAATAAATGTTTAATTATTATGACTAGATTAAGAGAAATAATTATATTATTGATTGCATGTGTTATTAAATTTGTTTCAATTGTTGTTAAAACAACTTCACATGAATCATTGCGCACTCTCGGTGCGACAGTCAACCCACATATATAAATGTTTATAAGGTATAAAGAGTAAGGGTCGAGATTCAAAACTTTAAAAAAGAGTTTCATACACCTATATACTTAGATTAGACTATAATAAATTTATATCTTGTATATAAAAAAAAAAAAAAAACCACACCTGAGAAAGAATGCCATATTTCAAACCAATTATGATTATATTTTGGATGGCAATAAGCATTCAAAATAAATTATTTGCATATTAATTTTAATTTAAAGAAAAGCATATACATAATACATTCCTTTTCAAACAACTATCTTAGCAAGTTGTTGAAAAGGTGGGGAAAACAATTGTGTAGCATGGTTTTATTGCATTAGTTGCGGTTGGATAATGGATACAGTAGAAACTTGGGCTGACTTTGGTTAGAGACATTGGGCTTTGGCATTGCTGAAACTGGAATTAAACAGTACTGTACTATGTTTGCTTCGTGACCCGTACAACGTATCTTTCAGTCAACATTCTCTTTCTCTTGTTGTGGGGTTTCAACTTTCAAGTTCAAAGGCAACCAGCCAACCATCATTCAACATTCCCATATCTATAGTCTCTATACCAACCTTATTTTTGCTACCACCCAATAAGAACTAAGAAGATAGGGTTTATTCTAAAAGTATATACGTTTTAAAGGGAATGATACCCAAGGATATACTCTTTTTCTCTACAGTCTACATGTTCTTTTCAACACGAAAAGCTACAGATATATAGCCATATCTGAAACTAAATGAGCATGTTTTTGCTAAAGCTCTCAAGTTGAAGTGGTAACGTACTTGTATTGTGCAGGCATGGATATGTTTCTTGATGGTCTTCTAATCAGATGCATATTTATATGAGCAATATTATTATGACATTATGGTTAGATGACCATCAACGAACACGTTCATGATATACTGCATGCAGTAATTATTAATTCTTCTCTTCTCCTTTCTTAACTTTCATTGTTTGCCCCTCAAAGGCTCAAACACTTTTACTTGGTGAGTATTAATTGTTCCTCAGACTTACATGGCCTTATTATGATTGACGATGACCCTTCTATATCTTTATTTCTATATTTTGAAATTGATAACCACCCCCTTGATCAGGCCAAGCACACTCATAACCAATATCGTTGTAATTAAGAGCTATAGTATATTTAATATATACATTTTTATAGAGAGAATCCAAGTTTGAATCTCTTTTCTCTAATTGTTATAACTGTTATGTACATCATGTATTGATATCCTGAATTCCCAAAAAAAAAAATCGTTTTAAATATTATATATATATATAGAGAGAGAGAGAGGGGTTTAAGTTATACCTTTTTTGTACCGTAAATTTCTAATAGATCCAACGGTTGAAAAAACAGCATTAAATGACTTTTACTTTCCACCTTATTTACCTAAATAATAACAATTTTTCTCTATCCTTATTTATTACTTTCCATAGATCTCATATGGTGTTATTTAATGATGTCCCTTTCTTCTTACAATTGTTGGATATATTTTGGTTGGGGTTTTCAGTTTTCCTAATCTCCTAATTCACGTACTCTTTTTAAAAAGAATAATTGATAGAAAACTTTATAGATATAAAATGATTATATAAATTAGTGTATTTAAAAATCATAATAACTCACCAAGACCATGCATGTGTTGCTATAGAGGTGTCAGCCACAAATATAAAACAAAGCCTCATACAAAACATAACTCAAACTCATACTGACATTTCTACTCAAAACCAATTAACTAAGTCTCGTAAATAGGAAAAAAAGAAATCTCAATAGAAAACTCATACCGACACTTCTTAATACTATAAGTTTTTTTTTTTTTTTTTAATTCGTAAAAAATAATCATTTTGTTTTTATCTTTTCTTCCTCTACCCAAATCACATTGAGAGAAAGAAGCAGATCTGCTCTCTAGAGAATTTTGTTTTATACTGGGTAAGCAAGAGAGAGATTGGGTAAGCAAGAGATAGAAATTAGGATAGAATTCATTTGTAATAAATAAGGAAGAGAAACATAAAAGATGCTGCATTAATTAGGTTGATTGGCTAATATATTTTTTTAGCCGTTAGATTTCCTACAAATTAAAAAAGGTGTAACATTTACAAAGTTACACTTGGTGTAATTTGAACCCATCTCATATATATAAATATAAATTAAACACAAAGTTTGTGCACTCAAAATTTGTTCATGTTACCATCATACGAATACACCGGTATATTAACATTTTTCTTACTGCAACTTATTTCTCAAAACTTATTGTTTACTTGGTCAACGTATGGATACAGCTGAAATGATTTTTCAACTGCGTCCAGCAGCTGTTAGTGAATCCCGTGCATTGTTTATGAGACCTACAAATATTTTTTTTTAGCAAAACTATAATTAAAAATGGGTCCCATGGCACTATTTACATATTTAAAAATTATTTTGCTACAGTGTTTTCAGTTTTTTGCAATAAGCGGTATTCAAATAGACTCTTATGGTCTGTTTGGATAGAACTTATTTTGCTGAAACTGAAAACACTGTAGCAAAATATTTTTTTAAATATGTGAATAGTGCCGTGAGACCTATTTTTAATGAAAAAGTTGTTGAAAAGTGAATTTTGTGGCTTCATAAACAGTACACAGTGCACTATTCACAGTTGAATTAGTCCACTATTGTGGTTACTGTTCATGCACAGTGCATGAACAGTAGCCTCTGCCTCCTGAAACGCGTGCCTAGAAAAAAAAAAAAAAAAAAAAGAAGAAGAGGAGGAAAACGCAATAGAGTAAACGCAATGCTGAATAATCTATATCCAAACGGATAATTAGTAAAAAACCCAGCTTAATTAGTCATATTTTATGCGCTAAACTTAGTCAGAGAACTAGCTGACTTTGTATTGCATTTTGCATGCTTTTTGCTCAAAATTTTAGTTTACGTGAGGTCACGCTCAAAAAATGGTTTACACATTTTACTTAATGTGTTTCAATCGATTGTTCACGAGTCCCGTAATAATTAATTAGTTTACGGTTTACTTATTCTGATTCTCCAACTTTTTTTAATAGTATTTTCAAAAAAAAAAAAGAAAAAAGAATCAGCTTATTTTATTTCCATAATTATAAATTAAGTGTTAAGACTCTGTAATATGCAATAAGTCAGATTATAATGAACACCCAATTGGTACATCCTTAAGACAACTAGATCAAGGGGCGGAGCTACATTGCTGCCCCCCCCCCCCCCGCCCCCCCAAATTTTCTTTCTCCTACAACTATACTAGTAATAGAATATAGTCCTCCCAAAAAATTAGAACCGGCCCCCCAATTATTTTTAAGATTTCTAATTAGTCCAATGGATTTTTAGTTGGCCTCCTCAATTGTTCAAAACTTTATTACATGTTCACCCCAATTATTCCTAAGATTTATAGTTAGTCTAAAATATAATGACTAATAGTTGATCTTTTTCATTGTCCAAAAATTTTATAATTAATCCAATAGATAATAACTCACTCTCTAGCATCATTGACAACCCATTTCTCAACATGATTTCAATTTTTTTTTCATCTTTAGGTAACTACAGAGATTTGTTGTAGCTAATAGTGTCAGCTCATTGCCCCATTTTCTTTCTTCTCAATACAAAAACTCCTATCTCAACCAAAATTATTAATCTATTTTTTTCCTGGTGCAACATCATCTTCTTGACTCTTTAAAGAAGTGAATATGCAAGTGCATTTTCTTCTCTCTCTTTTACCAATCATCATTGTTATTTTACCATTAATATTATTTTTGTTTTCTTTCTTCTGCCACTATGTGTGTGTTGATATGCATAAGGGTATTTAAGATTATTTTGTTCACATTTTTGTATTGCTATCTTTATTCCATTAAAGATTGTTGGGCATAATTTTGATGTGAATTGCTCTTTTATTGGATTTTTTTTTTTGTATTTGTCTATAATAAACTATATAATTTTTGTATGCTTATTGATATTTAAGAATATAACAATATATCAAAATTAATAATTTTGTATTCAATATGATCTATGGTTAATACATCAATACTACAATTCGGCCCCCCCAAGTAAAATTTTATGGCCACGCCCCTGACTAGACCTTCTAATTAACTAATTAATTATGCTAAAGTTTTTTTTTTATTTTTTATAAGATAGAAACTCTACTCTAGCCTAATTTATGTGTATATGTGTGTGAAAACTTCCTTCTAGAGACTTGAACCCCGGCCTTTATCCTCCATCCCACAAGCACTTATACTTATAGAGTGACTATCGCACCAAAGATGTGCGGTGATAATTATGCTAAAGTTGATACACAAGACTTTGATAGCAAAATTATATTTAGTTGCATGCCTTTTCAATTCAGATTACATTAAAGTGACATATTTAATGAGTACTGGCCTAGAAACATGTTTTGTCTTTATCAACCCATATTAACTAGTTTAAAAGTAATGGGCAATCTCTTTTTGAATACTTTACTCTACGTATAGATGAGTTGGTGGACTATGCCATGACAAACAAAAATCGTAATTCCAAATGTTAATGCATGTTTCACTTTATATTATATATCAATTACAATATGTGCTTGAATTTTTATTTTTTTAATAGAATTGTACAGCTTAGAAATTATTGCTAATCTTATATATAACTTTATATATATATATACACACACACACCCACATATATTTGAAAGTCTTTAAAATTACAATTTTATATATCTCACCTATTATATCAAAGCCTAATCCATTCAATCCAATAATAATAATAATACATAAAATTACATATATATATATATATATATATATATATATATATATATATAGATTTTTGTTTTTATTTTACCACAAAAAGTACATGCAGTTGGAATTTGGAAAGGAAAAAAAAAAAAAGGGAAAAAGAGTTTTAAATTACGTTCCTTGAATACGTGTGTTAAATTAAACTAGTGTGTAATTCTGTGCATATGCATGGGTAAAATTTAAAAAAAACAATCACAATTATATTGTTCAAATTATAAATTTTTTTTAGAAGAGGTTGAAATTATATATGGTATTAACTTACATATCTTTTAAACCATAAATTTTTATAATATGTAATAGTTTCTAATTATATATATATGAACAAACCTCATGTACAGTACTTTAAGTACTGTTCCTTAAGTTCTTCTTTTAAAATTTTGTCATGTAGCTACTTATTAACTTAAAAAATACACTTCCATCCATGAGAAAAAAACCACATGGTAGAATCTTAAGAGAGGAACCTAAGAAATAACATTTAAGTAATGTACCTAAGTCCTACTCTATACATATAGACTCTTGGGTTTTTGCACCCAATAATTCACTTGCAACAAAAATTAAAAAAATTAAATGGACTTATGGCGCAAAATTGGACTCCAATTGAAATCTAATTTAAAATCTAATTAAATTTGAATTTGAATTTTTCGATTTTTATACATGATCATTTGAGGACATATGTAAGTATATTTATGGTGTGAACCCCACTAGGCACCTAAATTTAGAAAACTTTTGGGACATATGACACATAATTAGACTCTAATTGTAAATTTTAATTAGACTTAATTTCTCTAAGTTTTGCCTATTAGTGTGTGTATATATATAATCTTAATTTTCAGCAGCCAATTTTACTATACTCTTTCTCAATCCAAATAAGCCATAAATGGAGTCCAAATCTTCTGTCTCATTTTTCCTGCTCCACTCTATACTCCACCAATAAAAACTTGCCACGTATTTACCGCATTAATTAAATAATACTATTAATTAATAACGGTAGCATTAATAAGTCAATTTATGATAGTATTTAATTAATGCGGTGAATACGTAGCAAGTTTTTATTGGTGGAGTATAGAGTGGAGCAGGAAAAGTGAGACAGAAGATTTGGACTCCCATAAATGACGGTGATTTAATCACAAGAACATATCAATTAATGATGAATAGTTGAGCATTGATTCTTCTAGCCAACCCTAGAGAAAGACGTTACAAAGACCATTAATTAGCCAATGTTGAACAAGTCACTTGCCCAGTCTCCCTTGGTCAAATGTAATTATGGGTTTGGAATTTGAAATAACGCATACCCTTGGGAAATAAGACTCAATTCTTTTGGTAATCGATAGGTTCTCCAAAATAGCCCATGTCATCTCTTGGTCCTAAACCTCCCATGTTTCCAAGTTGGCCAAGATTTTAATTTGAATAGATCACCAAATTATATGGCTTTCCCAAAAATTATGTTTGATAGGGAAGTTAGGTTCATGAGCTATTTTTGGAAAACTGCAAGTTAAAAAAGTGTGTGTGTATATATATATATATATATATATATATATATATATATAGAGAGAGAGAGAGAGAGAGAGAGAGAGAGAGAGAGAGAGAGAGATTTAAGTTTAACTTAAGGTTGAGAGAAAATTAAGTGTGGGGTTTAGATTTATTTATCCTAACCCGATCCCTATCAAGGAAACATTACTTCATTTGCCAGGTCCAATTGGTTCAACCAAAATAATTTTAGTCAAACTCACATCTTTAAATTAAAGGGTCAATTGTGGGTTTTAGTTAGCTCAACTGGTAAAGTCTCTGATTAGTTGAATAAGAGATGTAAAGTTTAATCCTCACCTACACCAAAAATTAGTTGGTGTTTTGGTCTGATAACAAAGAGCTATTATTATGAGCAAACGCCATAAGTTAAAATTATCTCAAAAAATTAAAGGGCCAATTCGAAGAAATGCAATCCAACCCATTGTAAATAAATAAATAACCCAACACTTAACTTTTTTTTTTAAAGAAGAAACCCAACACTTAACTTAGTAGTAAAAAATCCTTCTCAAAAAAAAAAAAAAAAAAAAAAAAAAAAACCTCAGGCTGGGACTGTGTTGTGAGAATTGAGCTCAAAGGCCAGCCCATCCCTAATTACAATTATAAACCCTAGCTATTAGTATTAGCTGCCTATATATAAGGTGCTATTAAGGACACACAAATTCCCAAATCCACACCACCAGCAAAATAAATGAAATTAAATTTGGACTTTAATGTTGTAGAGGATTTTATAAGATTAAATGATTAATCCTTTAATCTAATTAAAAAGATTCTCTCGAGAAATAGTTTTGGGACACTGCATTTTGAACAAAGTTTATTGTCAAAGATGGTTCTCTTTAGTTTTATGGAGATTCTAGTGTGGGGAGTAAAAGGACCCAAGTGGGCATATGGGCCTTTGGACTGTAGCATGGAGGGCTGACCTGCTCCAGAATTAAACTTTACGAGTTGGCCCATACGCCGAGAGTCCGAGGATACAGCTGAGGGAGAGTTTCACCTCGAACAGATCCAAGAGAACTCAAAACTTCATTATGAAGGTCGAGGCACAACCTTGGAAAGACTGATGGTTAAAGGGGGACATCCTGTATCTTCTAGATGCACCAGTATTAAAGAAAATATCAAGAGCAAAGGCTGCCACCTCCGCATTAAAGGCTCTGCACCTATTTCCCTGGCCGTATTAATGAGGAGGTAACCCCTGAACAGTGAGGTGGAAACTTCTAGTCACTGTTCAAAAAGTATCAGGGAAGGAAGTATAAAAGGGAGGTAAAGGCCAAAAAGAGGGGGGATCGGGAACTAAGAAAGAAATTGAGAAATTGTAATCTTTAAGGAAGAAAGAGAAATAATAAAAAAGTAGCCCTCGGCTCGAGTCCGAGGAGATCCATTTGCAATCATCGTTCGTTATTTACCTATATTTTTTTATAAAAGCCTGTTATCAAGCTCCCAGTACTTCAAACCTAGGTTTCAAGCCCACACTTTACAAATTTTATTGTTTAAGGCTCATTGGGCTTGAGCCCATGATTGTCTTTGGGTCCAGGTGCAATTGTGCACTTACAATTGGCGCCGTCTGTGGGGAATCTAGTCTAGAAGGAGTGGGAATACTATGGCAGGCTTGGGTTCTCACCATGCAGAGTCACAGGGATCACAGCCGGAGGATCTTTTCGAGCGTCTTGAGCGTTGAAGGGATCGTGAGGGAAGCGTCCATATAGAATACCCCGGAGTTAGCCATACTCATGGTGGGGGCAGTACCACCCATGAGGATGGAGCCAAAGCCATGCAGAAGGAGATTAATCGTTTGAAGAGAAAGTTACGCCGCGCCAAATGCAGGCCTTCACCATCCTCATCTAATCCTTCCTCAGAGGAGGAACGGGGAGGTAGCTACAGCTCAAGATCATGCTTACCCCCCAGTGCAATGTCCTCTAGTGAGGAGGATGACCAGCCAGCTCGTAGACGCAAGAAGGCTCCTTGTAGGGGCTTAGGGAACGATACTATGAGTCGGGCGCTGCACCAATTCTCCAAATCTCCGTTTTCACGGAGGATTGAGAAGGGGAGGCTTCCCAGGAGGTTTACTCAACCCACCTTTACCATTTACAATGGCCGGACTGATCCGGTGGAGCACGTGAGTCACTTTAACCAGAGGATGGCGGTGCACTCTCATAACGAGACCCTAATGTGTAAAGTTTTCCCCTCTAGCTTGGGACCTGTTGCTATAAGGTGGTTCAACGGCCTTAAATCGGGGTCTATAGGTTCGTTTGGGGAGCTTACTAGGGCATTCGCTTCGCGGTTCATTACGTGTAGCAGAGTACCTCGGCCATTGGACTCGCTGTTATCCATGACCATGAGGGAAGGGGAGACATTGAAAGCATACTCCGACCGTTACTGGGAGATGTTTAATGAAATAGATGGCGACTTTGATGAGGTGGCGCTCAATACCTTTAAGGTGGGTTTTCCTACTGATCACGACTTGAGAAAGTCTTTGACCAAAAAGCCCGTCCGCAGCGTACGTCGTCTCATGGATCGTATTGACGATTACAAGAGGGTGGAGGAAGACCAACAGCAAGGAAAGGGTAAGGAGAAGGTTATCCCGCAGGAGAGAAGGGATTTCAGGTCGGACAGGTACCACACTAACAAGCCGAGGAGAGATTACGTTGGGCAGTCCGACTCGGCAGCACCTCAGGCCGTGAGCATCATGTTCGAGAACCAAGACATCGCCTTGCTGGAGAAAGTTCATAAGGAGCCCTTCTTCAAATGGCCTGGTAAGATGTCAGGGGACCCTGCGAAGAGGAATCAGAACCTTTTTTGTCAATACCATCAGGATGCGGGCCACACTACCGAGAACTGTCGGACCCTTTGGAACCACTTGGAGCAGCTTGTCAATGAAGGAAAATTGAAGCAGCACTTGTGTCAACCTGGTGGACAGGGCAGTCAATCTGGTTCGAATAATCAGTAGGAACTTCATCTCGGGCCGGCATTAGGAACAATAAATGTTATTTTTGCTGCACTGCAGACCGGCTCGGGTCCCCACGCAGTAGTGATGGTACACATCCTCAGGCCGAGGAACCAGGCTGCAGGCTGAAGAGGTTGAAACTGACCTTACCCATCTTGGGATTTTCGGAGGAAGATAAGGTTGGTACCATTTAACCCCATGACGATGCTTTTGTGGTCACTCTTAGAATAGAGAGTTATGATGTGAAGAGAGTGATGATTGATCGGGCAGTGACATATCATGTACCCCGATTTATTTAAGGGGCTAAAGGCCGACGTTGGAAGATCTTACTCCTTATGACTCGCCACTCATAAGCTTCGAAGGAAGGGGCCGTTCGTGCCGAAGGGACAGATTCGTTTGCCCGTCCAATCCGGCTCGAAACGATTGAGGTGGATTTCATTGTGGTCGACACGTACTCCCTATATACAAACCATCCTCGCCAGGCCATGGCCGCATGCTCTGGAGCCGTCTCCTCTACCTTGCACGTTAAGGTTAAATTCCCCTCGGGAGAGTATGTCGAGGAAATCCTTCGGCAGCCAAATAGTGGCCGCAATGCATATCGGCCGCAAAGTGCTTTTGCCGTCAAAAGCTGAGTCATCAACTTTGCCCATCCAAGAGTCATAGCAATTAACAGCTCCGGATGCATCTGGAGCGATGACAGGAGATGAGGCTGTTTGTAAGGAGTTAGAGAAGTTTGTAATAGCAGATGACCCAGAGAGGTTCTTCCAAGTTGGCATATGTTTGTCACACCAAGAGAAGGTGGAGTTGTTGGAATTTCTGAAGAACAATATAGATGTTTTTGCGTGGGACCCCTACGAGGCTCCAGGCATAGATTCGAGCTTCATCTGTCATCGTTTAAACGTCAATCCTGCCATTGTGCCGAGAAGGCAACCACCTCGGCGTTCTTCCAAAGAACATTCCGAAGCTGTAAAGCAAGAGGTGCTCAAACTCAAGAGGGATGGAACTATTAAAGAAGTTTTTTACCCCGAATGGTTAGCGCATACGGTTGTGGTTAAAAAGAAGAATGGCACGTGGAGAGTATGTGTGGACTTCACAGATTTGAACAAGGCCTACCCCAAGGATTCGTTCCCAATGCCACGTATTGATCAACTGGTGGATGCTACCATCGGACATCCTCGAATGAGTTTTCTGGACGCCTTCCAGGGTTACCATCAGATTCCCTTGGCGTTGGAAGACCAAGAGAAGACTGCTTTCATTACTCCAACCGGGAACTATCATTATAAGGTTATGCCATTTGGGTTGAAAAATGCTGGGGCTACTTACCAAAGAATGATGACCCGAATGTTCGATCAGCAACTGGGGAAGACCATTGAAGTATACGTGGATGATATAGTAGTGAAGAGTAAGACAATACCTTCACACATGAAAGATCTGGCCGACACCTTTCAGATGCTAAGAAAGTATAAGCTGCGCCTTAACGCCTCAAAGTGCTCTTTTGGCGTGGGGTCTGGAAAGTTCTTGGGATATATGATTACTCATAGAGGCATAGAGGTAAACCCAGCGCAGGTTAAGGCTATTTAGGATTTGCAGCCGCCTCGGAACCCAAAAGAGATCCAAAAATTGACCGGGATGATTGCCGCATTGAATAGGTTTATCTCTCGGTCAGCTGACCGATGCCGTCCTTTCTTTCGGTTGTTGAATAAGTGAAAAGGGTTTCAATGGACCGAGGACTGCGTGTTAGCTTTCCAACAGCTTAAGCAATATCTTTCTCGGCCACCCATTTTGTCTCGCCCCAAGGTGGACGAGGTTTTGTTCGCTTATCTGGCAGTGGCCGTCCACGCGGTGAGCCTAGCCCTTATAAGGAATGAAAGTGGGGTGCAAAGACCGGTCTACTACGTTAGTAAGTCTTTGAATGAGGCCGAGTTGCGTTATCTGCCCTTGGAAAAAGCGCTTCTGGCCGTAGTTCACGCCATGCGCAAACTTCCTCATTATTTCCAGTCTCATACTGTGGTGGTCCTGACCCAATTGCCTCTCAAGGCGGTGTTACGCAGTGCCGATTACTTTGGCAGGGTGGCAAAATGGGGAACCATTTTGGGAGCCTTTGATGTTAAATACAAGCCTCGCACCTCGGTGAAGGGCCAGGTCCTCGCTGATTTGGTGGCAGAGTTTACCGAACCATTGCTAGAAGAAGCTCCAAAAGAAGCACACATGGATGAAAAATCAGTTGGTGTGATCACAATTGCAATGCCTCCGATTTGGAAAGTGTATGTGGATGGGGCGGCTAATCAGAGAAGGTCTGATATTGGACTTGTTCTAATGTCCCTTGAGGGAATTGTCTTCGAATTCTTTGAGATTGGCATTCTCGGCTACTAACAATGAGGCCGAATATGAAGCAGTCTTAGTAGGCATGCAGATGGTACGTAGGATGGGTGGAAAGGAAATTCATGTGTTCTCGGACTCTCAGTTAGTGGTCGGCCAAGTGATGGGGACCATGGAGGCTAGAGACCCCAGAATGCAGGAATATATGGTCTAGGTCAAGCGTCAGCAAGCTGAATTTAACTCCTTCGTCTTAGCTCATATTTCTAGGAGTGCAAACACCCATGCAGATTCTTTGGCTACGTTGGCGACATCCTCGGCTCAGGACTTGCCCAGGGTTATCCTCGTGGAGGATTTGTTGGAGCCAACTCCTACCATCGTCAGTACAGTTCACATTCATCTGATAAGGCCTGGACCTAGTTGGATCGACCCGGTTACAGCTCTTCTTAAGAATGATATCCTTCCTGAGGACAAATCTGAAGTAGAAAAGATACGTCGAAAGGCGCCACGTTTTTGGTTGTCCGAGGACCAGAAGCTGTACAAACGATCCTTCTCAGGACTGTACTTGCTGTGTGTGCACCCTGAATCAACGGAAGCATTACTGGAGGAACTGCATGAGGGAATTTATGGAAGCCACACTGGGGGAAGGTCCTTAGCCCATAGCTCGACTCGTGGTTATTGGTGGCCCAATATGCGCAAGAGGCTCAGGACTATGCCAGAAAATGTGATCAATGCCGAGGTTCGCCCCTAATATTCATCAACCTGGTGGGGTTCTTAACCCTCTCTAGTCCTTGGCCCTTTGCCCAACGGGATTGGCTATAGTGGGGCCATTTCCGAGAGCCGCCGAAACAAAAGATGGCTTCTTGTGGGAACAGACTATTTCATTAAATGGGTTGAGGCCGAGCCCTTAGCAAATATCAGAGATGTTGATTCCAAGAAATTCATCTGAAAAAATATTGTCACTAGATTCGGTATACCACACACACTTATCTCAGACAATGGCGTTCAATTTGACAGCAAGGCCTTTAGGCAATATTGTGGTGACATGGGTATCATAAATAGATACTCCACCCCAGCTTATCCTCAGGGAAATGGGCAAGCCGAGGTTGTTAATAAGGTCATAGTCAGTGGGCTTAAGAAAAGGTTGGACGATGTGAAAGGCAGATGGGTAGAAGAACTCCCTCATGTTCTGTGGACGTATCGGACCACACCGCGCAGGTCCACGGGAGAAACGCCATTCTCTATGACTTATGGAGCCGAGGCGGTGATACCTCTGGAATCTGGTTTTCCCACCCTAAAGACGAGCTCTTTTAGCCCGGAGAATAACAATGGACTCCTGGAGAAAGGTCTTGATTTACTCGAGGAACGACGCGAGGCAGCCATGGTCCAAATGGCTTATTATCAACAGAAGCTAAAACGGGGATATGATGCCCACATGAAGCTAAGGCCACTTGCACCTGGTGATCTTGTATTAAGAAAAGTTGTAGGCACTTCTAAGAACCCAGCTTGGGGTAAGCTAGGACCCAACTGGGAAGGCCCCTATCGTATTGTTTCGCAGCTAGTGCATAGGGTCATATCGGCTAGCTGACCTAGATGAAAGAATTGTACCACGCCCATGGAATGTAAATAATCTTAGAAGGTATTATTATTAATAAAATTTGCTTTTGTCAGTTAACATTTCAAAGTTATGAGTACCTCTGATGCTTGTGCCCGTTCTTAAGAATCAAACGAAACTTGGTTAAGTGTAGTCCTCAACCACAAACCTTGTGGAAATTGATATCTTATCATTTGTTAAACAGAACCTTAGTTATGCCTGTCTCGACCTCCTACTTTGGGAAAATTAACATTTGAAGTTGTTATTCTTAAGGATCAAACAAAACTTGGTTAAGTGTAGTCCTCGGACCACAAACCTTGTGGAAATTGATATCTTATCATTTGTTAAAATAGAACCTTAACGGTCCATCCTCGGACCTTCTACTTTGGGGAAATTAATATTTGAAGTTGCTATTCTTAAGGATCAAACAGAAACTTGGTTAAGTGTAGTCCTCGGACCACAAACCTTGTGGAAATTGATATCTTATCATTTGTTAAACAGAACCTTAGTTATGTCGGGTCCTCGGACCTTCTACTTTGAGGAAATTAATATTTGAAGTTGCTGTTCTTAAGAATCAAACAGAAACTTGGTTAAGTATAGTCCTCGGACCACAAACCTTGTGGAAATTGATATCTTATCATTTGTTAAACAGAACCTTAGTTATGCCGGGTCCTCGGACCTCCTTCTTTGGAAAAATTAACATTTGAAGTTGCTATTCTTAAGGATCAAACAGAAACTTGGTTAAGTGTAGTCCTCGGACCACAAACCTTGTGGAAATTGATATCTTATCATTTGTTAAATAGAACCTTAGTTATGCCGGGTCCTCGAACCTTCTACTTTAGGGAAATTAATATTTGAAGTTGCTGTTCTTAAGAATCAAACAGAAACTTGGTTAAGTGTAGTCCTCGGACCACAAACCTTGTGGAAATTGATATCTTATCATTTGTTAAACAGAACCTTAGTTATGCCAGGTCCTCGGATCTCCTACTTTGGGGAAATTAACATTTGAAGTTGCTATTCTTGAGAATCAAACAGAAACTTGGTTAAGTATAGTCCTCGGACCACAAACCTTGCCACTGTTCTTAATATCTTATCATTGTTCTCATTCTTATCACCCGTTTTGTGGAAATCATTGTCTCACCATTCATTAATTTGGACCTCAAGTTCTTCATTTTTAAGTGTTAAACAAATTTTTGTAAGGAATGGTCTTCGGACCTTACATCCTACTGAAAGCACTATGTCAGATTACAAAGGTTTAACTGTCAGGTGAGTTGTCTAACTGTGACATTATTCGATGTCTAAATTAAGTTATGTGGCTGTTTTGAAGTCATAGTGGTTTGCATGGTAGAGTTATACTTATTTATTCTGTTTTCCCTTTAACTATTTGTTATGGGAAACTTTCATGGTAAGCACAAAAAGAATAAAGTAAAACAAAGACAATATGAACGAAAGTTGAATAAAAATTTTCTTCATTAATTATATACAAAGAAGGGGAGTACAGAAAGTTCCTATACTAGGCCCTAAACTAGGGAAGGGGGTCTTGAAGGGAGCTGCTGCCAGCCTCAGTACTCTTCAATTCCATCTCAAAGGTGGACAAGGCTTGTTTCCCTTTGTCTGTTGAAGGAATGAGGGGCTCTACGCTCTGGATCTGCTCCTTCTCGGCACCACCGCACCCGTCCTTCTCTTTATGGGAACCTTCAGGTTCTGTAGGAGCAGGAACGAGCTCTTGCACCACTGGAGGAAGGGCAAGAGAGGCAGTAACAGGAGGGTCTTCAATTTCCTGTATGTCTAGGGGAAGCCAGATGTTCTCGGGCTTCCTCAGCTCGGAAGCTTGAGGAACGCCTCGCTGCATTCATGGCCTCTCCTCCGTACCCGCCGAGTACTCGCATAAGGCCGCAAAAGCCTCGTCGTTCTCTGCGTTCTGGTCACCCCCTCCTGATAACTGGCCTTCTTCGCGGCCTCCAGGGTGTGCTTGTGGGCGCGAGTCTCCTCCTTTGCCAGCGTAAGCTCTTTTTCCAAGTCAGAGCGTGCCTGGTGGATTTGGGCGAGCTCATCATCCTTTTGACGGAGAAGCTTACGCTGCCCCTCCACTTGGGTTTCTATCGTTTTCAAGCTGGCCTTGTCACCATCTCTTTCTCTTTTCAAGTCGGCCAGCTGGGACGTGATTTTCCCATTCTCTGCTAGGGCCTGGCTTAGAGATCTTTCTGCCTCTTGCCTTAGCTCCTGCTCCATCCCAGCGCACTTCCGAGAGTCATCCACGAACTTCTCGGCCGCGAAAACTTCTTGGATGGACTGCAAATATGTTAGGAGGTTAAATGCAGTGAAGTGTTTACAAATCAATATAGAATACAAGTATAAGATGGAACTTACCAGAGCTAAACCCTTTTTTAACGAGAGGAACAGCTGCGGCTGGCCCATCTTCTCCAAGGACTCCATGTCCTTGGGCAGCAGAAGAGGACGCTCCAGCACCTCGGCCAGGTGGTGGGCGTGGCCCTATTGGACTGCCCTAATGCTGGAGTGGCAGGGAATTAGGGCCCCGTCCAGCCTCAAGTCAGGAGACTAGGTGGCTGGTGCACCTCGGCCACGTGCCCCGATCTCCCACTCCTCAACCGAGCGGGCGCATCCTTTGCGTTTGTCCGCTCTCGCCGTCGGCGGTGGCCGCCGTTTCAGCTTCTTTGGCTTCTTGCCACCAGCCCCTTCGGCATCCACTTTCCTTTTCTTCTTCGAATCGTCAGTGGGAGGTTTTGGCTCGGCAGGAGGAGGGGGTGGTGGCAAGGCAGGGGGAGCTTGGGACCCTCTTGCTCCCTTCTTTGCCACACGGGCACCTCTATTGGTCATGAGATCCTTTAGCTTGTCCATCTCTTCTTCAATAGAACTATCGTCTGGACGCGCTATCACTAGACCCGCGATCCCAGAGGCCTCAGCTTCTTCTTCTTCCTTATCGGAAAGGATAACAAACGGGTTTTCGCGAGGTCGTGGGGAGTCCCCGAGCCGAAATTGGTCTATCTCCTCGTCCAATGTGTTCAAAGAAGACACTCGCTCCTCTGGGACAGCAATTTCCTGAGAGTGCACGGCGAGTAGGATGGCCGCGATGGGTTGTGTGTACAAGACGGTGTGAGGGGCGTCAAGGATGTCGTGATCGTCCAAGAAGTGAGGTCTGGCTACGTTGATTTTCCTACGCCTTCGGTCACCCGCAATTATGGCGTTCTCAATCTCCTAGAAGTCCGAGGAGACGGGATCGTATCCCAGAATCAAGTGGGCCGCTCTGAGTTGTAGGTCTCTGCTAACGAACACCTCGAAGCATAGCACTCTATTCAAGTCTGCAACGTTGCAGTGGCTTAAGCGCGGGCGCACGTTTTGCTTATCTGCAAAGAAAAATATCCAAATAAACAAACATGGTCAGAGGCGCAGAACATATAATAAAGTAAAGGTATACGCTCGAGTAAATGCAAATACATATTCCTAGATAATTTAGGAAGTTAGGGGAAGTTAAATCTTAAGGCGTCGCACTTGGATCTCCCCACTCAACAGGGCAGTGGGGGCCATTGTGCCAATTGCCAGAGACGATGAGGTAGTCATCCTTCATGTCTTTATTGGACTTAGAAAAACAGGAGATCAACCTAACTACGCTGGAGCGGGATTTGATGTAGTAACCTACTCCAATGAGTTTGTGGCATTCGTACATGAAGACGACATTATGCCATGTGAGGTTCAGACCCATTTGCTCATTTAGAGCGTCAACGCTACCCAAAACTCTAAAAACGTTTGGGGCGCACTGATCGGGACATAACCGGTGGTTGCGAAGGTACTCCCTAATTACAGGCTTCATTGGGAGGGTCATCCCACCTTCTACGAAGGCTACCATTGGGATGATAACCTCTCCAGCCTTCCTAGAACCAACCACGGCTTCCACCGGGCAGTATTTTAAACCTACGTCGCTGGGAATACGATACTTGGCTCTAAAGCCTTCCATCCCAGCGGCGGTATCAACTAGACACTTGAACTTTCCCATCAGAAAGGAACGAAAGGCTAAATTCTAAGAGGGAGGATGATTACAAGGGGAGCCGAGGACAGGGTCCGAGGAGAAAGGGTTAAGAGAAAAAAAGGGGAACAGGAACTTACAGACTTGAAGTTGTACGAGTTTCCACGGATTTGTGCAGACAAAAGGTGATCATTGATGTTTTGATGGGATTAGCCTCTGGAGAAATAAATGAAGGCGCAGGTTCCCGAAGCGTCATGACGCGTGGGAAGCGGCCTCGAAATTGTATTTGTCCCGCCCAAATTTTCACGGAGTAACAAGGACCGTTGGATGCTCATCTCACCGTTGAACATAGGGGACAAGTTATAACTTACGGTAATAAATGCGCGCGTTTTTGAAAATAAAACCGCCAAGTGGCACCCTCTAGAACGCGAAACGGTTTTCACACGTGTATTTATTTACAGAAAATGTGGGGAAAGTGTTCGATTGGGTCAAAACCCTATTTTTCTCCTCGGATAATGAAAAATAGAGTTTTGAGGGGCTATTGTGGGGAGTAAAAGGACCCAAGTGGGCATATGGGCCTTTGGACTGTAGCATGGAGGGCCGACTAGATCCAGAATTAAACTTTACGAGTTGGCCCATACGCCGAGGGTCCGCGGATACAACCGAGGGAGAGTTTCACCTCGGACAGATCCAAGAGAACTCAAAACTTCATTATGAAGGTCGAGGCACAACCCTGGAAAGACTGATGGTTAAAGGGGGACATCCTGAATCTTCTAGATGCACTAGTATTAAAGAAAATATCAAGAGCAAAGGCTGCCACCTCCGCATTAAAGGCTCTGCATCTACCTCCCTGGCCGCATTAATGGAGAGGTGACCCCTGAACAGTGAGGTGAAAACTTCTAGTCACTGTTCAAAAAGTATCAGGGAAGGAAGTATAAAAGGGGGGTAAAGGCCAAAAAGAAGGGGGATCGGTAACGAAGAAAGAAATTAAGAAATTGTAATTTTTAAGGAAGAAAGAGAAATAATAAAGAAGTAGTCCTCGGCTCGAGTCTGAGGAGATCCATTTGCAATCATCGTTCGTTGTTTACCTGTATTTGTTTATAAAAGCCTGTTATCAAGCTCCCAGTACTTCTAACCTAGGTTTCAAGCCCACACTCTACAAATTTTATTGTTTAAGGCTCATTGGACCTGAGCCCGTTATTGTCTTTGGGTCTAGGTGCAATTGTGCACTTACATCTAAAATCTAAACACCTCCACTATTACAGTTTTTTTTTTTTTTAAATGTCGAAAGGTCTTTATTTATGGCCATAGCTAATGAGTTTCTAATGTATTAGCATATTCGTTCCCCATTATTTATATACATAATATTTTTACTAGCTTATCTGGTGCAGTTTATGCATGGTAAATAGGAATATTGGAATGGTCTTAGCTCCTAAATATTTAGGAAAATGAAAAAGAAACTGTGAACCTGAGATTTCCTATTCTTGCAAGTTGTTCTCATCACACTACAATTTTATAATAAGCTATACGCAATAAGTTTTTTGAGTTGAGGGAAAATCAACAAATCTATCAGCAGAAGCTAAATGAGAAACTTTTTTATCATAAAAATTTTGTAGCTCAACTGATTGACATTTTTTAGTATTTTTAACAGAGACATTTAGGGCTCCAATCTCTCTTCTCCTGTTATAACAATCAAAATATCACAAAAAAGAAAAAAAAGAAAAAAAAAAGAGCCGTGCAAACAAAGTAACAATGCCGAGCCTGTTATTGTAATTATCATTCATAATCATGCTTGAGTTGAACGAAGGTTCGACAATTTTTTTGTAATACATCATGGAATGACTATGACGTGGTAGCTTTTTACTGTGGAACTTTGAAAAATCAATGTTTAATTAACCACTTGATGTAATATATTTAAATTAGTAATGAGTGTATCTTGTTTTCTAGTGTTTAGCTGGTTATTGCAGAGAATTATTCTTAGAAAGGAGAATATGAGGAAAGTTCCAACATCAATCAATATGAGAATCTAACATACAAGAGGTTGACACTTTCACAGTGCTGCAAACATCAGTGATCCTCTTTACAACCTATTCATAAGATTTATAGCAAGCTATATCATTTTGAGTTCCTTGAATCTCAACTCGTTTTTCATGATATTCACATAAATTTTGTGAAGAATATCATTAGGGTCTTTGTTTACTATCAATATTTTCTATATTCATTTACATACAATCTTTTAATTCATTCCTTTAAGTTAGAATTATATACTTTAATCAATTTTCAATAAATAAACAATAAAGTTAAAAAAAAAGTATCAAAATGCACGTTTAACTTTAGCTTCAGTAATACACTCACCTTATCGATAACAACAAAAATGTCGGTAAAGCAAAGTTAATTATAAATAATTGAGAGTGCGTCCAAACTTTGTACAATAGTCAAATTCTAGTTCTGCAATCTCACTATCTCAGGACGGATCATTGGGTGTGCGAATCTCACAAGCAAGCAAACATGTCAACAGCTTCACATGGCTTAATTATTTGCAGGCACTAAACAACTGTAGCTTATAAATTTTAGATTACAAAAGCTACAGTATGGCCCATTGAGTTCTATATACACCACATACATCTTTATCAGGTTAGGTAGAGTACTTGATCGGACTCAATTTTGCCTAATGAACCTCAGTTGGGCATGATAAAGTTGTGTATTATGCATAGAAGTATTTACATCAAAATTATATCGAGAAATAAGTACACAACATTTTTCACAATTGTTGACATAATTTGATCATTGTTGTGATGGAAGCAACATTAATTTCACTTTCAGCTTACTAATGATGCCACTTTTATTATGTTTTAATCACAACAGATCATATCAACAATTGTAGAGAAATGATACGTAATGAAACTATATAAATGAAAATAAATAACCAAAAAAAAAACAAACAGCAAAATCACCAAAATATTACAACACTTGGAATTAGTTGATACCAAGAAAGGTTGCAATTCTAGGCACCAGTTACACATGAGAACATTCTGTGGCTCCTAAACCTCACAAGTTTCTGGGGGGCAGGAGGTGCAACTTCCATTCTTCTCATGTTATCTCCAGATGATGAGAATTCAACAGCATAATCTCCAACAGACTTGTGTCTCCTGTGATGACCATTTCTCTCTGTGTGAAAACCACCTACCTTTTCAGTTGAAGGCAACATATATGCATGACTCTGACTATTGGTGTAGAAATCAGCTATGTTGTAACTCTGAGAACCCCCAGAGGAGAGACACCTGTATTGACTGCGAACTCTGTTTTTCTTGAATGCCTTGAACACCATGGGAATGAGACCCTCCATCTAAGATTTGTGGATATCTTTGCTATCTTTGTGTTGAAGGAAGGAATTAAGGAATGAGACAATAATATGTGCAAGAGGTTAATTAAAGATGTGGGACTTTTGGGCTTTAGGCTTGTTGGGGTGGTTGGTGATATATACTTCTCCCAACTTTTTCTTCTAAGAAACAATGAAGCATCGAAGTCTTACACGTCATTTTGATTTTTGGCTGTGAAAGGGAGACAAATCATTTGCCCAAAAAAATATTTTTGTATTTTCAGAATAATACAATGAATATGACCTTTTTTTAGGAAAAGTATTCCCCATATATATATATATATATATACTTAATGATATTTTAGTAGTTATAATGGGAGGAGGCGTTTGTATCAAAAATGTATTTCAAACGTGGTCGCAAGATAAGGTAAAAAGATTCTTTTCATAAGTATTATTTCTTATTATATTATTTTCATATATATATATATATATATATATATTTTAAATTTATGAAGCTGACAAGTTGTGATTAGTGTATTAGTCAATTTTTTTTATAGGTTTGCTATTAATATTATTTTTATTGTGTACCCAAAATTTAATATTTTGGTAAAAAACAAGTTGTTAAAATAATTTGTGTAGGTACACTTATTATTATTTTTAACAGAGAATAATGCTATATTAGAAAGTTCACCACCGCACACCCTTGGTGCGATGGTCACTTCATAAGTATAAATACTAGTGGAATGTGGGGGGTAAGGGCCGGGGTTCAAGTTTTCAGGAGGGAGTTTCACACATATACACTTAAATTAGGCTAAAGTAGAATTCTATCTTGTATAAAAAAAATTTTAAAAAAAAAATTCATATAAAAAAACTACCAAATTATTTGCGGATCATATTCTATTACAACCAAGTACAAACAACTCAATGACATTGAAGTTATATATAAAATAGAAAAATCAAAGAAAAAAACCATTACTCTAAAATTTGGCATTTGACTGGTTTTTCATGTATCAACAAATTCAACAGCAGGCTTTGTTTAAAGAAAACCATATCAATAAATATTTATTATTGTCATCAGCATCATCCTATCCATAATATAATTGTGGTATATTGAAGTCACGCACGCCAAAAAAAAGTCAAAAAAATTATATTAAATTGCATTTTGATGTATAACAAGCATATCTTCTTTTATATTTCTCTTGCTCTAGTATTACCACCAATTTACCAAGTCAAAGAAGTATGTCCACCCAATTTGCCATAATGACTTGTTGAAGCTTTGCTTCCCCTAATTCCAAAACACAACAATAGACTTGTTGAAGATGCATGTTATAGAACTCGGTCAGAGCCAAGCAGGAAGTTTCTCAGCCACCCAGAAATGTTGACCCTGGTCTTGACCAAGCCATGGTAATTAAAACATTCAACTTTTGTTTCTTATAAAAGTAGGAGTTTCTAACTGCTATTGAAAATTTTAACTTTTATATGATTTGTTTTGTCATTATAACAGTCTCGTACATGTACGTGTTACATTGATTAATACAAGTTGATTTTGATTCTGAAGACTGAACCAGATGATTGTAGTTGTTCACTTGTTTGTTTGTATTTTATGTACTAAATCTGTCCTCGTGACTAAGATCTCTACCAAACATAGTCGACTATATGTTCTTTGATGTGCTAGTTCTTCATTACTACAGTTTTTTTAAGGGGTGGCTGAAATTTCCTTCTAATTAAAGTCGTGCACTCCTAGTTTTAATAATAGCATTAAGATATACACTTATCTTTTTTTTGTGGAACATATTTCTCTATTGGATTACGAAAACTATATAATATATATGCATAATATTTAGTGTTGGAATATTTCAACATGCTTAGGCTAGCATGAGCCATATGATCGTTACTGTTCAATACAATTATATGGCTAAAATGTTGAGTGTGTTTCAGGATAGTGTTGATCTATATTCTTGGTGACGAGGCAAATGGTAAGAGATAGGAATCTAGAGATAAGGTTAAGAGCATTTAGTTAAGACTTAACAGACAAGTTATAAGCGCAAATATTTTACATGTCTAGTTGCAATTTATTTTATCAGGATCAAAAAAATGTGACAAATGACAATTGATTTATCATCAAAACAGTACTTAGATTTTGTTTCTTCAAGTTTAAGAAACAAAGGGATTAAAATCATTTCAGTGGTGTTCAGACTTCAGATATACATCCCTAATGAATATCAAGAAAGTACAAAGATTTAAAACAGCAAAATTGTTACAAGACATATCTTTACCAGAAAAAGAGAAACAATGTATTAATTAAAGAAAGTTAAAAGTTGCCAATGGAAAATAGTCTTGTATAATCTCAAGGGTTGGTTTAGTGGTTTTCTGGTCATGTAATCCATCATAACAAGAAGTCAACAACAAGAACAAGGCTTAAAGAATGGTCATTTGTAAAAGTTGTTGCCGCATGCAGCATATAATTGCATTTCAATATTAAGTCATTACATCATATGTACAAAATCAAGTATATAATTGCATTTCAATAATCAGGTCATGACATCATTTGTGGAAAATCAAGTATAACTAATGTCTTTGTGTCTTCTCCCATTTAAAGATAACGGATTGATACTTTAAATGAATCAATTACTGTTTCATGTTTTGTTATAACAAAGAATAGTGACAAAATTATAGTTCTTTTGCATTACAACCCCCAGCTATGCTGATTTTCATGTTTTTCATCCTCAATCAGGGGGTCAGCAGAATTTAAGCCCACAGAAAATAATGTCCATCAGTCCACTTTATCAACCTGTTTGTTATAAACCAGACTAGTCTTTCATTTATCATATTTCACTAATCTTTGGTCTCTTTGACTAAAAAAAAAAAAAAAAAAACCTTCAATCTAAAATCTACTTCTTGTAGCTGTAATCCTGTTTATTGCTAGAATTCCTTAAATTATTTTTTTAAAGTGTCAATTTGCTTGAAGGTGGCATCTCTTGGCTGGTTCATGTCAGATCTACACTAGATCTAAGTTCTCCCTATGGCATCACAGCAATAAAAGACTTAAAATCAAGAAGGAAAAAAAAATCTCTAATTTCAGTCTCAAGTCATTAAATTATAAATGCAAAAACCAAGTGTAACTGATGTCTGTGGCTCTTTTATTTATTTATTTTTGTTGATATAAGATAGAATTTCTACTTTAACTTAATCTAAGTGTATACGTGTGTGAAGCTCCCTTCTGGAAACTTGAATCCTAGTCTTTGCCCCCCACACTCTACAAGCATTTATACTTATAGAGTAACCAGATCAAATTTATAGTTCTTTTTACCCTTTCAAATCCCGGAAGAATTGCTGATTTTCAATTTTGTCATCTTCAACCAAATAGCAATAAAAAGAAAATAGAAAGAATCATGAGAAAAAAAAAAAAAAAAGTTACCAGCTTTTATTCTGTTTACAAATTTGATGCTCCCTTAAGAAAGCAATTAAGAGAAAAAATGTTAACAGCAAGGTGTAATTAGAAGAGGGGAAAAAAGACTACAACCTTTATCTTATTGATGTCACAAAAGTTTTTGCTCGAATAAAGGAGTATAAAGAAACAGTGGCCTACTACAAGCAAATTTTCAGAGTAATAGATTTATGCTGTCTTTGAAAAATGTAGGGACATTAGGAAGAGAATGTAAGATTACTAACAAAACAAAAAGATCAAAATTCTGATTCCTAGTAAGCGAATATAGTCAGAAACTAAGGCTGGGCTCCATTTTAAGTAAAAAAAATGGTCAGAAACTTACTAACTAGTAAATATTAATTGCAACAACTCAACGTTTTGGTATTCTGTACTCAGACCTTTTCAATCAAACTTGGACTTTTCAACAAAGTAACACTCTCTATAAGGTCATCCTTGACAGCTCCCTGTTTTATGTCCTATGCAATTGCCCGTTTACACTTTACAATGGACCACTTAAGATCCCTACAGCTACAGGTCATTTGGTCTCAACTTAATATCTAGAAACCTCTACTAATTATTCTACATTTCTACTCACTAGATATGTAAGTATACCATGACTCACTCAGCCCATTTCCCTGCTTGTTAGGTCTATTTTCAACATTTTATGAGTTAATTCTACTCAATTTCCTGATTGGTGAGTCGTTTTCAAATTTTAGGCTCATTTCCTTGCTTGCTGGGTCTATTTTACAAATTTTAGGAGTTAGTTCTAGATCCATTTATATGAGTATGACTCTATCAGACTCCAAACTATACCCAGATCCAGTACTAGCTATAAGCAATACTCAGGCTCCTACATTAGATCATAAGTCATTAAACAAAAACCAAGTACAAGAAAAACCAATGAAGTATACAGGATGTATACCCCAAAGTTTCTAGTACAAACTACAAATTACAAATACTATGAGAACAGAAAGTTTTGGAGGTCTAGGCGCATTCAATAACATCCAATAATACAACAACCCTATTAATTGAAATTTAATACTCTACATGGACAACTCTTGGTCTTCAAAATATCCTTCTATTCCTCTCTCTCTCTCTCTCTCTCTCTCTCTCTCTCTCCATAAAAGGAACATAAAACAAGATGGTACAGAATTCCAAAACACTAGTCCTTCCTTCGTTATACCACTAGCAGCACTTTCAAACTCTCACCAACATCTTAAATATACTACAAGAGGAGTACACACACCTACCTAACCCTGGAAGAAGAAAGCCCAGCATAAAGGCATATTACCATCTAGCCTCAAAGATATGCCACTGACATTACTAGTTGGCTTCTATATAAATAAAACCATAACCCATTTCCCCATAGTTCTCAAGCATTACCAATAAGCTTTGCAACAATTTCCAATGATCTGGTAAAGTATTCAGCTCATCTAAGCAAAGAGAAAACATTACATACTTCTCTATTATATTGCTCAATATGTTCCCAAATAATATTACTAATTTCATATGTTCAAATGGTTACCATGAGTATTTCTTAATTCTTTTTTGGAAAAAAAAAAATAATGCCTACAGTAAAAGGACTAATCCATTATTTCTGTCAGCATCCCAAACATGCCAATATTAGCATTGATGGTCCGTAAATGTAACTCGTTGTTCAAAGAACTAGTCAGAGTTCTTAAAGCTCCTTTTAAGGCTTGTTTAAAATGAATCACTGCAGAAATTCGTTTGCTCTCTCGACAACCTTTTCCCAATTCTCAATCTTAATCAAATCTTTCCACTTTCTCTTTCAATCCCACAACAAGGTCCTTATTGAAAAAGATTGGAAACTCAACTATGCTTCCATTTTTAAGGCCAATACCAAGCCAAAGTATTGTTTAGCAACTTACAGTTGCACGTGAGTAAATTCTAACATATTGAATAGGACATCACTTGCCAAGAGCCTTGTAGTTCAATTAGCACCTTCTAGTGTTTTCAACGGAGACATCCAGAGTTCAAATCTCCTTCCCCCCCCCCCCCACCCCATTGTAACTATTTATAAAAAAAAAAACAAACAAACAAGAGAACATCTCAAGGATTATGAAGAACATTTAACGATGGAACTAGATTGATTATTATTAAATATTTTAAATTGAAAAAAAAAAAAATATATATATATATATATATGTCACTGTAAGTTTACATGGAATGCTACTGCAATTTATATTTTATAGAGCTGTACCTTTGTTAATAATAATAATAACACTAATAAGCTTTACCTTTTCTCCTGGTTCTATACCCCTGTTGTTATCTTTTTTAGTTTTATTCCATTAATAAGTTACATAAGCACCAAAAGGGTCTTGAACCCATGACTTAACCATACACCATGCTCTTATAAAAGAATTTGTCAATCAAACTAGGATTATTGGGTTCCTCCATCACATATAATTCAAAGAGAAAACATTGTGATTCCATATCTTTCATCTGGCTCCCTTATCTAGGATTAGTCATGAATCCTAGTACCCCACAAGATCTATCATCTAAATTGAATGACATAAATGATGATTTTGGATTCCAAATGCAAATTCCAACTAACTACTACTATTGTCACCTCATATTTCCCTCTCCCCTTCCTGGCATCTTATTAAGTATAATGAATTGAGAACTTATAGAAGTTGAGCTCCCTTCTTTTTATGGATTTGTTATCTGAAAATATAAGGCTATTGTTAAAAAAAAAGTGATCTGGCAACTAAAACAAACTCAAAATTCAAATTGCTCTAAAAAATTTCATGAAATCTCAAAGCTCATTCTATATGGTGATTAACATAGTTACAAGGGTTTTTAGGATCCATAGGGGTCACAACAACTGTAATGACAAAGCTCTAGGCCCTTAGAGAGGTACTCTTGGTTAAACAACTTCATTTGAGCTCTTTAGAAGTAGAACTTAATGCAGCGGTGGTGGTTGACATAGTTACAAAATCTGACACTCCTAACAGAAACTTACACGCACACGTTACGAATTACAGCGAATTGATTTCCAAAGTTCCCTACATTTGGGTCAAGCATGTGTTTAGAGAAGCTAATTGTTGTGCTGACACATTAGCTAGGCACAGATCCTATCAATAAGAAGATTGTATTTCGTTTTTTGAACCTCCTAGTGATATATTGCTATTGTTCCTTTTGGACTTGGAGGGTCAATGCACTGCAAGATCCATCTCCATTATTCCTGTTTAAGTGTGTTTAATGAATTACTTTTTGTACCCAAAAAAATCATTAGCAGTTAATTAAGAGTAGCACCATCTTGAGTACTAAATTGCTTCTTGATGACATGAATTATTAGTTCACAGAAGAACTATGACAGAATTTCTCAATATACCAACAAAAAAGTTCTTATGTCTCAACTGAAATTATATTCACCACAGATATGGCAAATCATAATGCATCCCACATAACATAATGAAGAGCAAAGCTTTAATTGAAGAAAATTCAAGTAAAATACAATTGAAATGACTCAAAAAAATAGAATAAAAGAGTGGGAGTCATCCTAAAGTAGTAATTCCCAGTTACCACAAAGAAAAACCATCTTTCAACTCAGGTTAGTCAGACTTACCCATATAAAGAGAAGGTAATGAATTATACTTCAAACAGGTGGTTCTTGTAGCATAGACTCCAATCTGAATCCTTTGAGGCAACAAGGCCACCTCCATCGGTGCTGATGGATTCTGCACAGGAACATTGTAATTGAGATGGAAACTGTTCTTTACCGTTCTCATCAGTTCCTAGTTCATTATCTACAAATTCAGTACAAATTGAGTTGCCAGTAAATATTTGATTACTTGCTACATCAACATTGGCCTCAGGACTGCAATGGGCTTTTAATTGGTCACCATTGCAGCCACTGGCACCTTCCTCTTCATCTGATAAGCATCTGCAAGAATCAAATTCATCCATCTCATAAATTCGGCTAGCTAATCCTTCCCTCCAAGATATTCTCATCTGGGATTGTGACACACTATCAAAAGTAGAATTTGAAAGCCATGAAGCTCGATCATCTAAAATTTTCTGAAATTGGGTAAGATCGATGGAGTTGGAAGAATTAGTTAGACAATCAAACTGGAAACTTGAATCAACAGTATCCTCTGTTAATAAATGTCTCTTGGGAGACAAGCTTGTCATTTGAAGTATGTCAGCCACCGAATTCAGTTCAGCTTCAAAGTGCTGTTTCTTGTAACTGTCTTCATTTAACCATGACAGGCCAACAGGTCTACCTGAGCTTAAGTCTGATTGTGGGGTTTGCATGACATTTCCACTAAAAGAGCCCTTGGATAATGGAGAATTCTCACCTTCAATATCATTATGGTTTTTTTCACCTTCTTTTAAGGTAACAGCCTCACGACTTGGTGTCACACAAGGAGAAGACATAATGGCCTCATGGCCACACAGAGGCTCCATAAATCCTTCAAATTCTGGAAGTCCATTTGGAGAAATTAAAGGAGTACTCCTTCTCCAACTACTAGTAGTAGTACTTGTTGTATTACAATTGTTACTAATATCTGAAGAAAACCCATCACCAGATATGGGTGAAGGAGATTGAAGTATGGCAGACCCTGCTGGCCTCTCAGCTCCGCATGACATATTTTCAGAATTTTCCTTCTGATCCTCATCCTCCTCATTGCATGGAGATAAAAGCCAATGCACTGAAGCCTCAGCAGGTTCAGGGATCACGAGTGACTCATCACCAACCCGTACAACATTTTCTTCTTCATCATCATCATCATCAAAACTATCAAAAGGCTTAACTTTACCAAAGTCATCATTTTCTCCAATAGCTAGAATCCCTCTAGGCCTACATTTCCTCTTGTCAGTGACCCCAGAAACCATGGGGCTAGCAGCATAACAAGAAGGCGTTATCGTTGTAGATACCACAGATGATCCACATTGTATCTCAGGCGACACCGAGGGCAGAACAGGAGGTGTCTTACTATTGCTCCTGTTTGAGTTCTCCTCCACAACCTTACCAACTTCACAATCCAAACCTGACCCACTTGCTATCTTACTCAAAGGAGTACAAGTTGCATCAGCAGCACCCCATGGTTTGAGCTCAGTGGCCTCACCTACATGACTAACCACCCTCACAAGTCCTTCTACTTCAGACCCAGATGCTAACTTATTCATAGAATCATCACTATTGTTTAGAACAGAAGAAAGTTTCAATCTTTTCCCGGTTTTGGAACTGGGTTTCTTCCCAGATTGCCATTGGTACAAGCAAGGTGGGTTTTTCTTAATTTTCTGTGCTTTCTGCGATATGGGTCTATCTGGGTTTTCTTCAATATTTAATTTTGACAGTTTGCTCTCCCTTGAGGGCCTAGATTTAGATAGCTTTGAAACCATCACATTAGGGGCTGATTTGGATGTTTTGGACACAGTTTTGTATCTATCAAAAGGGGTTTTCGAATTTGAAGTAGAATTAGAAGTAGAAGAAGAAGAATGGTGAGAGAGAAAGAACCTGAGGCAGCCTCTGGGAGCTTCAATGGACACAGAAGAAGCCTCACTGCTATGGCTACTGCTGGAGATGGTGGAAATGGCATTGAAATCTTGTAATGGGTTTCGAGTGGGACTCTGCTTCTTCTTCTTCTTTTTCTTGGTCTTGTCAGTGCTTCCATCGACCTTAGGCGGGGCTGGAGAAGGTTTCTTTGGGATCTTAGAAGAGAAAGTTCGGTTCATTCTGAGCAAATGAGAGTGATTAGATCTACTACTACTACTGTGGTGCAGTGTACTGTGTGTTCTGCTTTTGCCTATTGCCTAATGAATATTTGAAACTGAATGGAGGGGGAGAAAAGACTAAAGAGGCTACTTTTTTGCTTTGCCTAACTTACCCTTTTTTTTTAATTCCAAATTTGTTGCAGTGTCCTTTCTCTTGAGCTGATAAATGAGGGTAGAAGAGTCATTTAGTACGAGCCCAGACCATTGCCTTACCCACAAAAAAAAATGTCACTTTGTTTGTCTTACTCTGAAGAAAAGAATTAACCAGAATAAATAATTCAACCCAACCACTTAAAAATATTGAACTTTTACTCTCAAACATACAATTCACAACGGCTACAAAACTCAACCCAAACCCTTTCTCTCTCTCTCAAACGTGTCTAATAAACTATAGAGGATACACAAACACAAAACATAACTTTAAAACCAATCAAATCAGAACAACAAAAAAAAGGACAGAAGCTGATCTAAGTTCTAACCCATTCGGGCAGCATGTCCTTAGAGGAAGGGAGGAGGACGAGTGGCGGGTTGCACGGTTCAAGCGACTCTCTCTTTAAGTTTTGGAGCGGCGGTATCTGATTCTTTGTCTGTGTTGTTCTCTCTCTAATGCGAATGAAATGCGTGGCCTCTTGGTTTTTTGATTGAAAATGAGTGGTGGCGTCAGGCGTGGGTAAATCTAATCGTACACGGTGGGGTGGGTTTGTCTTTTGAGTGATTTTTTTTTTCTCTGTACATGTATTTATATAATAAGTTTTTTTTTTTTTTTTTTTTTAATAAAGGAGAGAAAGCAAACTACACAGGCATACTAGCCTCACCCTGAATAACAGAAACAAAAAAAGGGGGGTTGTTACCAAAATCAAAAGAACCAAAAAAAAATTACAAGCTAAACACCACTTTGCTAGAGAAGGAGTAGCCACATTGCACAACCTGGGCGCCCAACAAATAGAAACCTTAGGAGAAGATGCCAAGAGAACTTGCGAGTCTGATTCTATGATAATCGCCTCAAATTCTAAGTTAGTTGCCAAGGTTAGAGCCCATTTAATATCTTTAGCTTTTGCCTGAAGAGGGAAGATGGTATTCACTCTCTTAGAACAAGCAAAAACCAACTCCCCTCTCCAATCTCTGGTGACAAATGCAATGGAAGAACAACGAGGGCCTTCATTAGCATCAACATTAATCTTAATTGAAGAAATGGAGGGAGGGGTCCACTGTTGTGAAGGAGCCAAGGTGGCCTGGCTTGAGACAAAGGGTCAAGCAGACTTGTGTTCAAGAAATAATTTAGAGATTCTAGAGAATAGCTCTTCAAGCTTTACAGCAAGACCTTCAAAAAGAGAAACAGATAAAATCACATGAAATAGCTCCAAAAAATAAGAAGTCTTCCCTTTGGCACATAGTAAGCTCCTTGGCAAAAAGATGGGAGAAGAGAAAATTAATGAGGTCATGAATGGAGGCAAGGCCAAGTGAGTCACTTCTCACACCCCACTGATTGCGAAACTAAAAGAGTCTTAGCAATAGAGCAAAGAGCAAATATGTGGAGAGAAGATTCATCAGACAAGTTACAAAGAGGCCAACCCGCCTCAACATTGGCAAATTGACTAATGACATCTTTGGTAGGCAGAACATTCACAGCAATTTTCCATAAGTGCATTTTCAGCCTTTCATCTAGCCTAGACTTCCACACTCGACCGCGGGAGAGGTCCATCGTCAAAAGAGGGGAAGAAATTCTGGCATTCTGCCCACACAGTATGCAGATTTGATTGTGAATTTTCTAGAATTTGTGAGGGTCCAAGACCAACAATTAGCACTGGAAAAAGAGGGCAAAGGTACCTGCAGAATAATGTCCACCACCGAATCCTCAAAGAAATGCCGAAGTTTAGCAATATCCCAACCACTGTGATCTTGGTTCAAGAGTTGAGAAACAATCAAAGCAAGATCAGGATTTACACCAGCCTTGGGAGATGGGATGAAACTTGGCAGATTTGGGACCCAAGGGTCTGACCAAGTTCTAATGGACTCACCATTAGCCACCAACAAACAAGCTGCTTCAGATAATAGGTGTTTAGTGCCAACAAGACTTTTCCAAATAGGGGAAGCATTACTATGGGGAGTTTGATTAAGCCAATTGTGGCGAACTTTGTACTTAGCTCTCAGAACCTCAATACAAAGACAATCTTTTCTAGAAAACACCCACCAAGCAAGTTTGGAGAGGATATATTGGTTGTAATCCTAGAATTTCCTGAAACCCAAGTGATGTAGGACACAATTTATTGTTTAATTATTGTAATTTATTAATTTTGGTATTTTTATGTAAAAAATATTATTTTAGGTTTAGGTGATTTATTTTCTTGTTTAGGTGCATTTAATGCTTTTTAGGTCAAATTTGATTCTAGATATGGTAAGGTATCAATTAGGAGTTATTTTAAAATATATTTTCTTGTCTGTCAAGTTTTATGGAGCCCTTAAATAGGCCCTTAAGTCTGTAAACGTTTTTAAGATTATTATTGAATAAAATTCAGAAAAGGTGAGGCTTTGCTCTCTTTTGGTTCTTCAAGAACTGTGAACTTATCAAGGATTCATGCTTTTTAGGTCAAATTTGATTCTAGATATGGTAAAGTATCAATTAGGAGTTATTTTAAAATATATTTTCTTGTCTGTCAAGTTTTATGGAGCCCTTAAATAGGCCCTTAAGTCTGTAAACGTTTTTAAGATTATTATTGAATAAAATTCAGAAAATGTGAGGCTTTGCTCTCTTTTGGTTCTTCAAGAACTGTGAACTTATCAAGGATTCTTCCTTGTGGCGTTCAAACTTTATACCTTTAGTTTGTGATGCCCTTAAATAGGCCCTTAAGTCTGTAAACGTTTTTAAGATTATTATTGAATAAAATTCAGAAAAGGTGAGGCTTTGCTCTCTTTTGGTTCTTCAAGAACTGTGAACTTATCAAGGATTCTTCCTTGTGGCGTTCAAACTTTATACCTTTGGTTCGTGATTCTTTATAATCATTGGGTCAAGGTCAACTTATACCTTTGGTTCGCGTTTCGATTATAAACGTTGGGTCAGGGTTTCTATCAAATATCTAATTTTTAGCTTTCCTGGGTTAAATATTCCAATATTTTTGTTGGGTCTCAAAGCGTGTCGATTGAGGTTCACATCATTTGGTATCAGAGCACAGGTTCGTTCGCGTTTCGATTATAAACGTTGGGTCAGGGTTTCTATCAAATATCTGATTTTTAGCTTTCCTGGGTTAAATATTTCAATATTTTTGTTGGGTCTCAAAGCGTGTCGATTGAGGTTCGCATCACCAAGCCTCCCTCCTTGTAGGGTCTACATAACGACGTCCAAGAAATAGGAGTCCAATAAGAATCAAACTCTGATTTGGGGTTCCACCAGAACCTACGAACAATAGCATCAAACTGAAAATACTGTACAAAAATAATTTTTTAATGTGTAAAAATTACTGTTCATTCCAAAAAGTACTGTTCATTGGCCTAAAATCACTGTTCATGGCCAATGAACAGTGACAGATGCGCGTGGAAAAAAAAAAAAAAAAAAAAAGTTGAACGTGGACGCACGTTTTGCTATCCAAACGCCCTCTTTGTATATAATAAAGGTTGATTTTAATGATAAATTTATAAATCCATAAAAATGAGATTGCACTATTGAAGATTACTGAATTAAGGAAGGGGGGAAGTGTTTAACAAGTGATTAAAACAACCTATTTCTTATGGGGAAGCTGTGAGTGTTTGGGATGACTTTTGGTTGGCCCTCTAATGGAGTGGGAAGGGAACATCTCTATTAAAGACTTTCTATCTAATGATGTTGGGATTTGTTTTGTTTTGCCAGAGTATATCATGCAAGAAGATACACTCATATGGGGTTTTTCCAAGGATGGGAATTTCACTCTTAAGTCGGCCTATCTGATTGCTAAAGGTTTGAATCCTTTGAACCTGGATACTTCTAACTTGTGGGTCCGAAATGCCAAAACTATGCCAAGAATAAAATTCTACATTTGGCAATGCACTCAATTTAGCATCCCTACTAAAGAAGTTTTAGGTTCAAGGGGTTTTAATCTTGATACTACCTGTGATTTATGTGGTATATTTGTTGAGTCAATTACCCATGTTCTATGAGATTGTAGTGTGGCAGAAGGATGTTTGGAGGAACCTGGGAGTCAGTAATGCAATGCAGGATTTCCTTGGGACCTCGTTGTTGGATTGGTTAAAAAGGAAATGTGAATCTTATGAGTTTCTCTTGTAGCCTCATATACCTTGAAAGATTGTTTTTTCCCCAAGCTATATGGATGCCTCCATTGAAATAGGTTTATCTTCCAATTTGGGAGAACCGACCCAAACATACATTCTCATTGTATCAAGAAGGGAGTTGGATTCTTTGCTATTGTACCTGATAACTCTAGCAAACAAAGTAGAATCCAAGTCCAAGTTAGCTGGAAAAAGCCCATTCCAGGTTGGGTGAAGCTCAATACAGACAGATCTGTTTTTGAAATCCTAAGAAGGTTGGTGGAGGTGGGGTGTTATGTTGTAGTAATGGGGACTGGATTGATGGGTTTGCAAGGAATCTTGGGAGTATTTCCAGCAATATGGCTAAGCTTTGGGCCCTTAAGGATGGCCTCTCTTTGGCTCAGCAGTTGAACTTAGACAATATCAATATAGAATTAGATGTAGAAAGTGATTGTTTTTTTGCTTTCCAATCTATCCTATGTAAATCTCATGTTAGAACCTATTTTGACTGTTTGTAGGAAATTGATCAGTTCCTTCCCTAACTACATAGTGACCCATATATAAAGGGAAGCAAATAGATGTGCCGATAGGCTATCTAAAATGGGAGCTATTTAATTAATTGACTTCTTATTTTATATGACCCACCATTTGTGGTGAATAGTTTGCTAACTTTTGTTTGCGTAATATTGTTAGCATGTTTAACAACAACAAAAAAAGTTGATTAGGATTTATGATATGAGATTTTTTCTAATAAATAATAATAATCATCATTTAAACTAAAATTTGATAGGTTTTTTTGGAGAAAAAAATAGAAAGGGATAATGATAAGTTAACGAATAACAATCATAAATTAAAAATTAAAAGTGGGAAAATTTTGATGAATTTCGAAGGGAACAAATATTGAATTTTTTTTTTTTTCAAATCACATAGGTTTGATAAATTACAAGACTAACATAGATTTGATAACTTACAAGACTAACATAGATTTAATAAATTTCAAATTAAAATGTTACCAAAAATGTTAACTTTGGGAGATTTAAAAAATATAGTGATTGAAAATTTAAAAAATATAGTTGTTGAGAATGAATAAATGAAGAATATAGAAAGATTTAAAAATAATAAAGGAAGATTAAAAAAAAGAATACAAAAATAATGAAGAAATTATATTTAAATGGGATAAAAAAATTAATAGAGAGTTTGTTGAAAAATATATTTAAAAATGTACAAAGTTAAAGATAAAAGTTACTATTTATTCTTTAAACAATAAAAAATAAATAAAAAGACTGCTATAAATAATCTAAGAATTGGGTGAAAAAAAAAGGATGGGGTTAGCAAAGATCCAAAAGACCCAATTGATGAGTCCGATCTGATGGGTTCTGAGCAGTTTTGACCCGATGAACAGTAAAAAATAGTGTTTCTATTTTTAAAAAAAATTACCGGAATATTTAAATAAACCATCTCATAAACCACACACAAAGGCACGCATTGTGTTTTTATTAAAAATAAATATTTCATAATTCATACTCCATCTCTCATATTCCATTTTCCCTTCAATTCTCTCTCTCTCTAAACACAGCTTCATCATCCATCAAACCTTTTGCCCTTCAATGTCACCATCGCCTTCATGACACCAACTTAAACCCTTGGGACAAAGATCGTACGCATTTATTTTCTAGTTCTCATCACAATTCCATCTCTTTCATTATCCTTGGATTTGTAATGTACTATTTCAATGTGTTGGTTTTTGTGACTCTCCTTTTACTTTTGAGTTGTTTAGCATTTTTTTTTTTTGGTTCACAGTTCTTTTAATTATTATTTTTTGGTTCATTTTTGGGACACTTGTGTTGAAAGCATCATCCGTCTGAAATTTGAATGAACATCAAATTAAAAATATGTTTGGTATACTATAATAGCTATTATAATAGAATAATTATTTATGTGTAATAGCAATTCGATAATTTGGTTGTATCTTTATTATATGGATTAATTATTACATTAGAATAACTATTCTTTAAATTGAAGAATAACTATTCCTCTTCAAAATGTATGTAATAGTTATTCCTTAGTGCATATAATAGGTTTTAAAATTAATATATTTCAAAAAATATAAAGTTTCCTTATACATCATTTTTTTACAAGCTTTCCATATATAACAATCAAATTTATAGATAGTAATAGTTATTTCATTACAATGTCTTTTATTTCTAGTAAGAAAGATTATTATTCCTAATGTAATCTACATTTAGATTTTGACCATTTCGAGGATGATAGCAGAAGTTTTGTCAATTGGCATGATCAAGTCGGTGTTGGTGGTGCTGGTTCATTTCAAACCCAATGACTATGGCTAAGCTCATCTAAGACAACGCTTGCCACTTCTATCCCTATTTTAAGTCCCTCATACATTTGTTTCTCATCTAATGTAGAAGCTAAAATGGCCATGTATTGGTAGGGTAGCACGGTTGATCACCCCCATCCCCATTTTATTCAATAAAAAAAAAATCAACCAAAAGTGCAACCTCATCCATAATATTACTAGTAGGCTACTAATTGTCAAGAGTTTAAAAGCACAAGAGTTATGATGTTTTATTGATATAATCATGGTAAAATGTATGTTTGATCCAAGTTTTATTTTAGTCCCTTTTTTTTTAAAGTTCATTTTTAGTCCCCAAAAGTTTTTAGATCACAATAATTTTGTCCTTCCATTATTTTTGTTCATTTTTAGTCCCAAAAGTTGTGATTGATCAATTAGAAAAGTACAATTAGTGACAAAGGCACTAAGTTGTGATTTACACAACATCACTCCAATCAAACCACCTATAACACCAATGAAAAACATACGACTTAAGAAATGTTGAAAAATTTTAAAAATATTTTATACACCTATTGTAAAAAAAATTGGGTGTATCCAAAGTCCCAAACCAATTGAAAAATACATCATAGCACCAGTCAATTCAATAAGGTAATCTCTTGTGGTCAAATAAAATACTTGGCTTAGAATCTCATCTATGCACCCATGCTAAAAACTAGTGGAATTTTTTTTTTCTTGGTTGAGAATCAAACTACTTGAAGTTTTATAAGTTGAATCCTAATTATCCTATCATATATTATCTGAAATAAATAAAATAAAATAATAAAAAATAAACAAAAGAAGGGTCATAAATATATTTTGTTTATTTTTTCTCTCATCTTTTCCTTTCACAGCAACAGACCAAGAGCACAACCAAGAGTCTTCAATGTTCAAACATAAAAATAAACATGGGGCCTGAAGCAGTAACGTGAGGTGAGACTTGAGACTTGAGAGTGAGACCACTCTGAGAATCTGAAGCTCCAGCTACAATCTTCCTTAACAGAATTGACTTCTTTATCCCTTTACATAAACCAATACACCCACAACCCACCTAACTTTTTTGTTTTTTCCATGTAATCCATAATACTTTAATAAATCACCATCAATCCTTGTCAATACTCAATACCATTATTAATAACAACCTATCAATCAATTTGTGTATTTAATTCTCAGACGCCATGGCAGCTCAGCCAAAGAAGATCATCATTGATACAGACCCTGGTATTGGTAAGTCACCTTATCTCTTTTCATTCAATCCCGTTTTCTTCAAAGTTTGTTTCTTTGGACCTTATTGTATCTGGGTATCCGAGATTTCTACATTTCATTGTGTTTATCTGCATATTTTACATTAAAAAAAAAAAAAAAGAGTCAATGATTCCATGTATATTTAACAATTTCATATCAAAGAAGTCATGCCGTTCTCTGTTTGGTTGCTGAGAAAATGGAGCAGCCGATTATGAATTGGAATTCTAATCAAATCGCAGACCTTTTCATCATATGGGAACCCAGGAAACCACATAGATTTTCAGGGGTTCGTTTACTTTTATCAATTCACTCTGTATTCCACTGGAGAGTCTCAGAGTAAAAAAATTGTCTGCAAATTCTAATAAAAATCTTGGGACTTTTATACTAAAAAGCACAGACACAACACGGGACACTGTAATTCTGGACAAATTAGGACAGTACGTAGTAATTCGGTCAATGATTATCTGCATATTTTAAACCGTAGTTCAGTCAATGATTCCATGAAATTCAGCAATTTCATATCAAAGAAGTCATCCCTGCTGCTCTGTTTGGTTGTTGAGTGCAGCAGCAGAGTATGAATTGGAATTTATATAAAATCAATGACTGTTCATCATATGGGAACCACATAGATTCATTCACTTCTGCAACTGGCTTAATGCGTTCAGTTCCAATTAAGGGTTTTTTTTTTTTTTTAACAATTCACTCTGTACCAATGAAGGGTGGTCCTGATTTCTTGTAATCTTATTTCTGAGACTGAAATTGTCTGAAAATTTTGATAAATCTTTGGACTTTTATACTAAAAAGCACAGACACGGACACAAGGGACACTGCAATTCATGAAAAATTAGGTAGGGATACAACAATTAATTGATTAATATATGTATGTGTGTGTGTATATATCTCTCTCTGTTATTTAGGCATATTCTATGTTTTCAATATAAATAACAACTATCAAAATCTTCTGAAACTTATCTAAAATCAAAGGAATTTTTTAATAAGAAAATATATATTCTCCTCCCCACCTATTGAGGACATGCATGATAGTGTCTCCATCATGTCCACACGCTGTGCTTCCATATGGGAACTCAGAAAACAAAATTGCTCTACCAGAATTTGCAACTGTCTTAATGGCTTTCATTCATATATATGTTATTTAATTCATCATCTTTCTGACATTATGTGAGTTGATGATGAATACAGATGATGCCATGGCAATTTTTGTGGCATTACGGTCACCAGAGGTGGAGGTGATTGGACTTACAACTATATATGGGAATGTTTATACAACCCTGGCCACAAGAAATGCGTTGCATTTGGTATAGCTAATGAGGTTCATTTTATATATGGCATTTTGAATCTATATGAGTTATTCTTTGTATTATTCGCTAGCTGAATTGGGGTTTGTTTTTAGTGTACTATTAGAGGCTGATCGTAGTAACTCTTCCAATATGTTTGTGATGTAGCTTGAAGTTGCAGGAAGGACAGATATCCCAGTGGCTGAAGGATCTCATGTCTCAATCACTGTATGTACAGACAAAAAACCATGATCCTATGTTATAGTGGCTCTTTAGATTTGTATCTTTGAGCATTTTTTTTTTGTCTTTTTGTGATTTTTTTTTGTTTATGCTAACTTTCAAAAGGAGGAAGGATGTGCGAAATTATACATTGATAGGACTTTTTATTAAATTATTTTAATAGAAGATAATACCGACCTATCAAAAAAAAAAAAAAAGATAATAGTTTTGGTAGTTAGAAGACAAACTTGTTCTTGCATCAGGAACATATATGGGGAAATCTATTGGGGAATTCAGGTGTGATCCTCTTTATTTTCATTATCAAAAAAAGGGTTTGAACCTATCGTACTTTCGCTTATGTGCCTCATGATGATTGAAAGGCTGAACTCATACTGCTCTATGATATGTGTTTAGAGTTTAGAAAGTATCATAAATGAGTAAAACTAATGAAGGGACAACCTGAGATTTCCCTTTGTTAATTTTGTACATAGAGCAAAAAACAGGTTTTTTTCTTTTTTCTTTGAACGATTTTTTAACGCTTCATTTGCTGCAATAAATATGATTTTTCTTTGGAAACATCATTTAAAGCTGGTTATCTCACAGAAGAAGCTGACTTCGAGTTTTCACAATAACAGCTAAACGTGTTCCAGGAGAAATTGTATTGTAGATTATGTAGTTTCACTCACATAATTTCAACTCTGAATTTGAAGCACCATCACATTTTTATTTACATATCATTCATTTACAAGTAGACATTGATGTATGATTTGAATTTTCTTGTTCTTCTTTATTCATTTTACAGAATGGCACAAAACTGCGCATTGCTGGTTTCGTCCATGGTGCAGATGGACTTGGCAACCAAAATTTCCCTCCACCAAAAGGAAAGCCAATTGAACAGTCAGCAGCTGATTTTCTCATTGAGCAAGCAAAACTTTATCCAGGAAAAGTCACGGTTGTGGCACTAGGCCCACTTACAAATATTGCACTGGTTAGAGTTCCTGATCATTTGGCGTGGTCTCTAATATTGAATATCATCCATTATATTTTGAATTATGTATCCGCTGGTGTAGGCTATCCAACGAGATCCTGCATTTTCAAAGAACATTGGGCAGATTGTTCTTCTTGGTGGTGCTTTTTTAGTAAATGGGAATGTGAATCCCGCATCAGAAGCCAATGTAAGTTGCTTGTAATTTATGTATTCAGACTGTGATTTCCAACTCATAAACTCAAAATGTACATTGCTCAGTGACTTGTTCTACATGCAAGCCTACCAAACCCGCAAATGAGGTGCCTTTTGTATAGCTCAATTTTTTTGCTGCCCTACTTAGTAAGAGCTGGAGATAGAGAGTGTGGGTGCCTTTGTCCTCAGAATTTTACAAATCCTTTTCTGATAACTTGATCTCTTCTTGAACTTATTGTTAAATTACCGATTATCCTAAAAGTTTAAGCTATTGGGATATGAACCACATACTTCTAATACTTATCGACTATAAAGAAGCCTGGGAAACAAAGTTTATGGAGCAATCTGTATAATTTTTCCTTGAGCAGATCTTTGATGTCTTTCACTGGTCCATGTTCACTTTCCCCAACATGCTCCCCGCCCTGTGGTGATTTCCAACTCTCTCCCCCTCTTCCTATCTAACCCTTAAATTGGATGACCAGATTTTTGGCGATCCAGATGCTGCAGATATTGTATTCACAAGTGGAGCAGATGTAGTGGCTGTGGGCATAAATGTTACTCATCAAGTTGTCTTCACAGGTACTTTTTGGCAAATTGGTATTATGCACTGTTAATCATATTTTATTGTAAGAATTAAGAAATCTTCCATCTTTTTTCTTGTAAGGTGTTACCCTTTATATTTAAAAAATATACCCATGACCTTTTTATCCAGGTTTTATGTTTGTTCTGCACACCTTATAACAATGTTGTAGCTTTGTACGTAGAGTTGCCAATCAGAATGTGAAATGAGAACTTCAAAATTGTAATTTGATGATATTTGTTTTCCTCTTTCAATTTGATCTTTTGTTTTTGTCATTTGGATTTGCTTTGAATTTGATTCATCAATTTTGATACATTATAGATGCTGATAGAGAGAAGTTGTCAAGGTCAGATGGAAAATTTGCTCAGTACTTGTGCAAAATCTTAGACGTGTATTTTTCATATCACCACGATGCATACAACATAAAAGGTTGGTTTATTTTTTAAAGAGTTGATGAAACTGAGTGAGTTGATAGGTAATTGTTTAATTTACTGATGCTAGTTTTTGTCTTCATGTAGGAGTTTATCTTCATGATCCAGCAACCATGCTTGCAGCTGTTGATCCTTCACTTATGACTTACACAGAGGGTGTGGTTAGAGTCCAGACAAGTGGCATCACTAAGGGACTAACAATATTATACAATAAACAGAAGAGGTAGGACTTTTGGACACCTAAAATCAGCAGATGCAGCTGCTTGATTTTTGGTTCCTTACTTCCTTTGCAGACCACATAGGCTGAAATGAGTTGGTTTTTTTTTATTTTGGGTTGCATTAGGATCCCATTTCTATATCAGATAATAGGGTTCTAACCATAATCGTGAATTTTATGATCATAACAGTATAGAGTTACAGAGTGTTTCTCAGTATTCTGAAATTTTTGTATAGATAAAGTAACTTTAAAAAAATGGTTAGTCATTAAAAAGAAAAAAAAGAAAAAGAGAGAGCTATTGTGTTCCGACTGACTCATTTGTACTTTCTTTGAAATGAAACAGGTTTGGCGAAGTCACTGAATGGACTGATAAACCAACAGTGAAGGTTGCAGTCACTGCTGATGCTCCCGCTCTAGTGAAATTGGTCATGGAACGCCTTATGGACTCCTGAAGTTGTGGTTAGAATTAGCGGTTCTCAAAGATGTTCATAGCTGTTGTGATGCAACTACTAGCCTATGATTTCAATTCAGATATATCCCACAAAAAATGGTCGCACTTGATGTTTTTCTGTTATTGTACTTCGTAAAGGGGAATCTGATTTGGTCATGCCTCAGTCTTGATGCTGTATGGTACTGTAGAAAATAACAAGATTGCAATTTTCTTTTTCTTGAATAAATAAACTCCTTCTGGTGTAACTAGTAACAACTATTGAAATCCAATAAATATTTTCTGGGAAAGCTGAAATGATCCAAAACTGCAAAAAGATAATAATGTTGTACCAAGATGAAAAAAGGCTGCCTTTAGGTGGTTTTGATATACCATGGATGAGGATTTAGGTGGAAATTTTGTCTTTTAGCCATTTATGTTATTTGCATTATTATGATAAACATGAAAAGGACCTTTATTTTGCGTCTTTGAAATGATTTAATAGGATCGTTTCTATGTATTTGTTACGTGCAAATATACACAAGAAAAAACATATGTATGTGGAAATATAGATGCAGACAGATGCATGTATGGGTAGCTATCAACCTATAGGTCTTTTTTTTGGTTGTGTCAATGTGTAGCCATTTTGATGTATTTTTTTTTTATATGTTCACTCTTTTGAGTCTTTTCAACTCATCTACAATTTTCACCCACTCTTTAAATTCAATTTTTATTTTAAATTAGCTTGTAACTATATACATATGCATAGATATACTTAAATATATACAATAAAATGCACAATATAATTCCTATGTATATAATTTAAATACTATTGATAGTCATTTTTATATTTTGTTAACTCTTTAAAAAAATTTGTAAGGATATTATGAGGAATAAAATGTAAATTATTCATGTTTATTTATTTATTCATCATTGTGAAGCACTTTTTTTTTTTTTTTTACGATTCATTTATTCTAAACTCTTTGATTTTTGTACTTAATAACTCATTTGAATGAATATTTATTATGTGATCCCACATTTGCTTTTAAAATTTAGAATTTAAACTCTTTAATGATAAATAATTTAGAACACATGCTGCAAAATTGAAACTCTAATTTAGAATTCTAATTTGAGTTTTTTTTAGTTTCACCTATTATTATCATTATTATTATTATTATATAGATGAGGCACATAACATTCTCTTTTTTTTTTTCACTATTATTATATATATAGATATATAGATGAGGCACATAACATTCTCTCCTTTTTTCTCTTTTTCTTTTTTACCACCTTCAAACTTTTCTTGATGCTAACTAGTACAATAAGAACGTTCTTACTCCAAAATGATAACTAGTAAAGTGAATTTCTTCTTTATCAAATTTTGAGCATTTGTGTTCAACAAAACGAACCACTTGGGTGTTGACTAGTTTGACCTTTGAGGCATCTGATTTGTTTAGATTATACAAATCTTCAACTTATGATCGCAATCTTGACCACCCGCAAGTCTATTAATATCAATTTCACAATTTGGCTAGTAAGACATCTCGATTCATTTTGATTGTGGGAATCTTCAACACGAGATCACAATTTACGTTATCCATGAGTTGATCAAGGCAAGTATTCAATATGGAGAACGTAACATCCCTAGCATCTCTTTAAGCATGCGTTGTTGCCAAAATCTAATACAACCTTTTGAAGTCCAAAGAAAAACACAACTTTTGAACCGTGAAAGCTAGCAATAAATTTAATAATAATTAACTGTTTAAAGAGAACACTCATAAGCTAAAAAACCAAGGCAACACAACTTAATAGTTACATCCAGTTCCACGAGTATCTTCACCTACGAGTACGACCCATGATTTTGAAGCTTGCATTGCATTCTCTGCTTTTTCTCTCATTTCCGTGCGGGTGTTTTCATTCAAGTCCTTACGCAGAACTTTTTCATTCACAGAGAGAGAGACACAGAAGTTGCTCTTGCTCTTCTAGTTTCTCTCACCCATGAACGTTACTTTCACTATGCTCTTTTATGTTATATACATATGGACATGTAGGTGTGATCATAAAGTGGACTAACAAACTTTGTACCACCATATGAAGATACTGTCGGTTATGTTAGTTTCGTATTAACAGACTTTTGGCTTATACGTATATAAAAATTTGACACAAGCAAATATAAAGATATAACTAATATTGAGTAGTTATACATTCAGTTTGTTTATTTTAATATTGGATAAAATACTATTTTGGTCTCTAAACTTTACCAAAATTTTTTTTTTTATCTCTAAACTTAAAGAAGTTTATATTTTGTCCTTAAAGCATTGAAAATGTTTTATTTATGTTCTTAAACTTTACTAAAAGTTTGTTTTTCATCCTTAAACTATTAAAAAAATTCTTTTTTCATCATTATTTTAGTCTTTATCTATTCAAACAACTCTTTACAAAGTTTAGGAATAAAAAAAGAATTTTTTAAAGTTTAGGGACGAAAAACAAACTTTTAGTAAAAGTTTAGAGACCAAAATAGTATTTTACCCAAACCCGACCTGAAACCTTAACCCATGGATACCCAGATTCTATTACCCATTAAGTATTCATACCCGATTATTACACAGATATTTGTCCATGGATGCCAGACCGAATAAGAATACTATTTTTTTTCTTATAAAAAAAATATTGAAAACATGTTTTTCCATTGAAACGTTTTTTTTAACTAAAAATCAATCTTTCTTAATGGATGTATGGAAAGTACATTTTTTTCACTATGGAATGTGCATGCTTGCTTGACCATGAAATCAATGCTTAACTCCATGTCAAATGCGAGCATTCATAGTAAAGTTCTTAAAAGCTTTTAAAATATATATATATATTTAGCAATTCATTCCACAAAAACATACTATAACAATGGTGCTATTCTTAAAAATTTTGGCAAATGAGTTACAGTAAATTGCCATCTATAGTAGTCTATTGTAGCTCAAAACTTATAAAAAAATAATATTTTTATATTTCTTACTTCTTCTTTTTCAATTAAAATAACCTTTCTCTCTCTCCCTCACTATTTTCTCTCTTTTCTTCTTTCTTTCTCTGGTTCTCTCTCTTTCTTCCTTTGTATTTTCTTTCTTGTCACCAATCCTTTCTCTTTCTCCCTCTCCCATTTCTTCCTTGAGTAGTGTGATTATTTAAATAGTAAAATCACACATTAAATATTAATAAGAAGAATGAGTGGTTAATATATTATAATTAAGCTCATACTCATAGGGTTTAAGCCTTTTGAGTTAAGCGATGTCTTCAAAATTTTTAAAAGTGCTTAAGTTATGCTTTGATCATCTTCCAACACCATCTTTAAAACGATGTTTCGCATATTGTGCAATATTCCCTAAAGGTTATGACATGAAAAAGGATGAAGTAATTCAGTTTTGGATGACTGAAGGGTTCCTACTAACTAAAGAAGCTAATATGGAGATGGAAGATATTGGTAACATGTATTTCAATATTTTGTTGGCCACTTCCTTTTTCCAAAATGCTAGAAATGATGCCTACGGTAATATTATTAGCTACAAAATACATGATTTGGTGCATGACTTTGCACTCTCAATTTCAAAATTTGAAACTCTAATCTTGGAGGGAGATTCAATGGATGATGATGGTAGTAGCATACAACATTTATTTGCCCGACGTGATGGTAAAACAACACTAGGAAGTTCATTTAGTGGAGTTGATTATACAAAATTGCGCACGTTAATTTCACAAAATTTCAACTTTGACATCATGTTATCAAATTTTAAATGCTTACGCATTTTAAAATTATTCGGGGATAGTATAAAGGAGTTGCTAGATTCAATTGAGCAATTAATACATTTGAGGCTTCTTGACATCTCATACTCCTTAACTGAAGAATTACCAAAATCCATCACCAAACTATACAATTTGCAAACTTTAAGAATTGAAGGCTTCGTAGAAGAGCTTCCAAAAGACCTAAGCAATTTGATTAACTTAAGACATGTTCATATTAATGATTACTCGGATAATATGATAGAAACACCTAAAAATATGGGGCAGTTGACTTGCCTTCAAAAATTGCAAATTTTTTTATGTGCATCCAGAAGAAGGTTATCGAATTAAAGAATTGGGATGTTTGAAGAATCTTAGAGGAGAAATAAACATACACAATCTAGAGATCGTGGCAGATGAGGAAGAAGCTAAAAGTGCAAAATTAAAAGAAAATGAAATATTCTAGTTGTGATTATATTGGGATATAGGTAGAGAATGGATCATGTATGATAAAGATGAAAAAGTGTTGGAAGGCCTCCAGCCTCACTCAAATTTGAAAAGCTTAACAATCGAAGGGTATGGAGGAAAGAAATTCCCATCATGGGTTGGTTCATTGGTATATCACAATTTGATTGAGCTCAATTTGAGATGTTGTAGTGAATGTAAAGAAATTCCCACTATGGGGCAATTACCTTGTCTTAGGGTTCATGAAATGGAAGGAATGGGGAAGGTAAGATGTATAGGAAGTGAGTTTTACTTTTACAGTGATGGGAGTTACAGAAATACTACTACATTATTTCCGGCATTGAGAATACTCAAATTGGAGGGGATGGAAACCCTAGAAGAGTGGAAGGATGCAGAGGAGTTGACAACCACAGATGAGGTGTTGTTTGTGTTTCCTTGCCTTGAGAAGTTGATTATTAGAGGGTGTAATAAACTAAGATATTTGCCAGACTCACTACATGTTTCCCTTCAGAAGTTGGTAGTATGGGATTGTCCTCCTTGGCTGAGGTCATTGCCAGGTGCATCTGCCCACGGAGGAAGCCACGCGACACCTCACCCAATTGAAAACGCTGATCATTTATTGTTGCCCCAAATTTGAAGACAATGAGCGGATCAAGATTAGCCACGTTCCATGGGTTAAAATCAATGATTGGCAAGTCTACTCATACTTCCCTACTATTTCCTCTTTCTTTTATTCTCTTATATTCGTAATGGGTGAGAGTATTCTGGTATAAATGCATAATTGGACCCGATTAAGTAAATAAATAAATAAATACTTCAATTTGGGTTAATGGTTCTTCAAATAAATAGTGCAAATTAATCTCACTAACCCTTTTACTTACACTTAATATATAAATCCAATTCTTTTTTTTTTTTCAATTTATGAAATTATTTGCTATAATTTGACAAAAGCTTTTAAAACAAGAGTTTAATTAGAAATTTTGTGATGGCTACTATTCAAATTGGCTTGCCGCTATTCAAATAATTTTGTGGCTGCAAATTACCAAAATAATTAGAAGCATAGTCTATTTAACAATGTTTTGATTGTTACCTATTGTCTTGCTACCGTCAAATTTCTGTTTGCTAGCCTATTTTCTTTCTACAAAGTTTTCAATACTGAATTAATTATAGTTGGAACTCTTCAGAAATTTTGAACATAGGAACGAATATAACCTTATAGAATCCAAAAATGATAGGTGTGTACATGCTAGGCTCAGCGACTGTGGCATTTGCTAAGTTCTGAGATGCCCGGTTGTCCACATATCACAACTTTCAAGCCTGGAGGCTGGAACCCAATTTTAGAAATACAAATAAAAAAAAAATAAAGGACTTTGTTTATATTGTATTTAAAAAATAAACCCACAAAAAGTAGCAAATATTGTAGACATCTACAAAAAGCGTTCAATATCTGCCACTCTACATGTTTACAATGTAATTTCACAATGTACTGTAAAGAATTTCCCAAAAAAAAAAAAAAAAAACCATCTATTTTCTTGCAAAGTGTTAAATTTGGTGGCTGCTTGTTTTAATAATTGAGAGAGGGCATCGTTGGCATTTAGCCATTAGAGAGAGAGAGAGAGAGAGAGAGAGAGAGAGAGAGACATGGATCGATCATTACAAACTTTCAAGCTAATATATAAGAACTCCTTGTAAATTGCTTGACCACTCCTCTTCTCCTCTATTCTCTTCATCCTATTCTTCACAAGCTATTACCTTTTTTTTCTCTCTCTCTCTCTCTCTTTCTTGCTCTTCAGAGTCTATTATTACCTTCTCTTTCTCTCCTTCTTACTCTTGCTGATCTCCACTATTGACCGCATCTACCTATTTCCAAGCTTGAAGCTACTACAGTAAGAGCATCCACAGCAGTGGAGTTAAAAATTTAGCAATTTAGCTCCACTAAAAGTTACTTTATCTATTTTACCTACACACATGCTGCAGCAGTGGATTTATTTTAGCTTTCAACACAATAAAATAATATAAATATCACAATAAAATAATATATTTACCACAATAAAATAATACATCTCACTACAATAAAAACACCACAATAAAAAAGGTAATGTGAACACAAAATAAAAAATTAATTTTTTTTAGCTCTCATGAACTAAAAGGCAATGAGCTAAAAAAATATAGATTTAGCTCCACTGCTGCATACTTCTTTTTGGTGTTTTGATGGAGCTAAAATAGCTATATAGTTATTTAGCTCCACTGCTGCAAGTGCTCTAAATGCACTCTCACATGCCTTCTATGCTGTTATTATTATTATTATTCTTTGCTTTTTTTTTCTTTTATATCTTGGCTGAATTAATATTTTAATTAACACAACGAAAGAGAATAACCTCTTCCATTTTCTGTCTCCTTAGAGGGTAAAGTGGCCATTTTACACTAACTCTAGGCTCAGTCAAAGCTTCTCTGTTGGGATTTGGGACATGAGAAACGTGTATTGTGCAAAACCAGAACAAGCACCTGACAATTTAATAACTTAGCATTTAATGCTAGTTGTTATAGATCCTTCAAATTTAGCTAATTAGTCAAACCATTAACTTGATAGGGAAGCATTTTTCATGGTCTCTAGCCAACGAGCTGCTCAAGGGGTTTAAATCCTTACGATGATATGAAGTCATTCTAGCTATTTTTCTCTCTCTCTCTCTCTTGCTCTTCCGAGTCTATTATTACCTTCTCTTTCTCTCCTTCTTACTCTTGCTGATCTCCACTATTGACCGCATCTACCTATTTCCAAGCTAGAAGCTACTACTGTAAGTGCACTCTCACATGTCTTCTATGCTGTTATCATTATTATTATTAGTATTATTATTTGCTTTTCTCTTTTATATCTTGGCTGAATTAATATTTTAATTAACACAACGAAATACAATAACCTCTTCCAGCGGCCGGTGGCTGGCAGTGGGTTACAGATCCCAGATTCCGACTCCGGTAAGTTGGTTGGTGGGTTCTCTCCTCTAAAACCCACTCTAACGAACTTGACCATGAAACTTACCAAAGTTCGGCGATCCAAGCTTTTTCCAGCAAGTTTTTGGTCAAAATACTTTAAATCCAATGAAATTTATGCTGGATTTGGGTGATCTCACCAAATCTAGTGAGATCTCAGCCAGATTTGGTGGAAATCTCACTAGATCTGGTGAGATTTCGCCTGAAATGCACTGTTTTGGCCGGATTTATCCACCGTGGACGGTTTTGACCAAACCGACCACTTTCCAACGTGAAATCCGACCGCTCTGATCTGACTCCCTCGCCAGTCGACAGCGGGTCTGAACTTCCTCCCCCGATTCTATCGGGGCGGTTGTGAAATTAACAACCCAAATTTTAGAAGTTTCAAAACAAGGACAATACAAATGAACACTCATTTGAAGGAATCTTTTCTCAGTCACACAACCCAATCTTTATCTTGGTAGGTGAAAGTCAAGAGAGGAGTGAAGTATTTATGGGTGGGTTTGGAAAAATTCTTCCGTGTGAAGATTCGAATTCCTCTTAGGGTATAACAAGTTCATTATTATCAATTGTTATTTTTTCCAACAATTATCAATTTCAAATGATGTTATTTTTTGTTTATTTTAAATCTAGTAATTAAATAGATTACACATGGAAATAAAATCTAATAATTCAAATTATAGACAAATATCTACCAAATTAATTATAGTTGGAACTCTTCTAAAATTTTCAACATAGGAACGAATATAACCGATAGAATCCAAAAATGATAAGCGTGTAACATGCTAGCCTCAACGACTATGGCATTCACTTCACTAAGTTCTGATGTCCAGTTGTCCACGTTCAAGCCTGGAACCCTATTTTAGAGATATAAATAAAAAAAGATTAAGTTTAGCTACAAATTCAATAATTTTTTTTGAGCTAAATTTTGCCAAATTTACCATTGAATTTATATTTTCTTCTTATATTTTTTGTGTATGTAAAATTTTTTTAAAATTAAATATTAATAGCTATGTCATTAATAAATTTTTTAAATTGTAAATTTTTTAAATTTAAAATTATGCATAAAATATAATGTTTTACATCATATAATAAATAATATTCAATTGACACAAAATTTGACTTATATATTAAGAGCGTAAAGAACATGTAATCTAATGGTTAGATTTTTGAAATATGTAGTAATGTTAGTGATATTGAGTAAGGTTATTGTCTTAGGTTATTATCAATTTTGTAACAAAATTTTTTCCATAAAAATATAAAGATTTTTATGTTTAAATATTTATTGGTAGAAAGAGAGAAGCTTGGTCGGTAGAGAAAAAAATAGCAAAAGAGATAGAAATAAAAGAGAATCAATCAAATGCTAAGCCGGCGAGGATTTGAAGAAGAAAGAGTGAGTAGAATATATATTATATATATATATATATATATATATATATATATATATATTTTTGGCCGACAAACATCAACACGACAAAAAGAAAAAAAAAAATATTTAGAATTATTAGAAATAAAATCAGTGAGAAATACTTTTTGAATAACAAATGCTTATTTTCTTAATTTTGTCTTTTTCTCCCAGTTATGGGCCACATGGCAGATAAGAGCGTCCAATGGTAACTTTAACTTTAACTTTTTTTTTGTTAAAGTTAAAGTATTTTTGTCAAAATGAAAACTTTGAAGTATTTTTCTTTCAGTTATGGGCCAAAGGAATGTTGTTACAGTATTTTTGATATTATAGCATAAATTTAGTTTCAAGAGGGCAGTAGAAAGTGGGAGAGAGAGAAATAACAAAACTCTTCTAGAGAGAGAGAGAGAGAGAGAGAACGAACGTGCTGGTAATTTATGTAATTTATTATTATTATTTTTTTCATTTATGATTAATTAAGATATGAATATATTGCTCCTCTTTTCATTGTTGGGTTTAGATCTTCCGATTGAGGTCTAGTTCTTTTTGTTTCTCTAATTCTTCCCAACGTTCACTGCATCTACCTATCTGCACGCTATTTAAGTAAGTTCTCTTTGCCTCTTTGACATGTCTCTGTGCTTTACATCTTTTCTTTTTTTTTTTTTTTGGTTGAGGAAAAAATAGTTTATTAACACAACCAAAGGAGAGAGCATGGAATGTTATTGCATTTATCAGGTTCAAAGTTTAAACCACAGCCAAAACAGAAAATTAAAAAGTGAAATTAACAACACAAATTTTACAAGTTTTAAAATAAGTACAACACAAATGAACACTCATTTGAGGGAATCTTTTCTCAGTCCCACATCCCTATCTTTAGATTGGTAGGGAGAGCCAAGAGAGGAGTGAAGTATTTATGGGTGGGTTTGGAAAAATTCTTCCATTTGAAAGATTCAAATTCCTCCGAGAGTATCACAAGTTCATTACTTGTTTGCCAACAATTATCATGTTCCAGAAGAGGTGGGGTGGGACAAAAATCGTTACTATTTTTTTTCCAATAATTATCAATTTCAAATGATGTTATTTTTTCTTTTGTTTATTTTAAATCTAGTAAATAGATTATACTATATGGAAATCAAATCTAATAATTCAAATTACAAACAAATATCTAGCTACCAAATTAATTATAGTTGGAACTCTTCTAAAATTTTCAACATAGGAACAAATATAACCTATAGAATCCAAAAATAATAGGCGTGTGACATGCTAGCCTCAATGACTATGGCATTCGCTAAGTTTTGATGTTCAGTTGTCCACGTTCAAGCCTGGAACCCCATATGTCTAGGTTGTACTTGCAATGTAAACACTCAAAAAGTAATAAATGTACATTTGCAAAAAGTGTACAGGATTTACAAAATAAGTATAACATTTACCATTTTGTGTATATTTACAATATAAATTTACATTATACTATACTACCGTACAATGTAAAAAAAGAAAATTTCAGTGAAGTTCCACACTCGTTAACCATGAGAGAGAGAGAGAGAATGAAGGAAATTAAAAGACATGAATCGGTCATTAGAAACTTCCATTTTTACATGAATAATTCTATGGAAAATACTGGTTAAGTTAAATACATATATGCAATGTAATTTACCACTGTTATTTAATTAATTTAAAGAGTCAAACCAGTCAAGCCATCAAATTTGAATTCAACTTTTTTATATATATATATATATATATATATATATATATATATATATTACTGTGTGAACTGGGTTTACAAATTAACAATGGTCGAGCATCTGATTTGGTCACTCCCTCAATCTTGATGCTGTATGGTACTACAGAAAATAACAAGATTGTACTTTTCTTTTTCTTGAATAAATAAACTCCTTCTGGTGTACCTACTATTGAAATCCAATAATAATGCTAAAATGATCCAAAACTAATGAAAAAAGATAATAATGCTGTACTAAGATGAAAGGAGGCTGTCTTTAGGTGGTTTTGATGTACCATGGGTGAGGTTTTAGGTGAAAATTTTGTGTTTTAGCCATTTATGGTATTTGCATTATTATAATAAACATGAAAAATATATTGCATTACCTTTATTTTGCGTCTTTTAAATTATTTAATAGGATCCTTTCTATGTATTTGTTACGTGCAAATACACACAACCAAAAACATACGTATGCGGAAGCATAGATGCAGACTGACACATGTGCAGGTAGCTATCAACCTAGGCTTTTTTTGGTTGTGTTTGTTAATGTGTAGCCATTTTGATGTATTTTTTTATATGTTGACTCTTTTCAACTCATCTACAATTTTCACCCGCCCTTGAAATTCAATTTAAAAAAAAAAAAAATGAGGCACATAACATTCCCTCCTTTTTTTTTTTTTTTTTTACCACCTTCAAACTTGTCATGATGCTAATTTTTGGATCCTCGTCTAACTACCACTTTCCTTCTTCTTGAATAACTGGTACCATAAGAACCTTCCTACTCCAAAATGATAACTGACAAAGTGAATTTCTTCTTTATCTAATTTTGAGCATTTGTGTCCAACGAAATGAACCACTTGGGTGTTGACTAGTTTGGCCTTTGAGGCATCCTGATTTGTTTAGATTATACAAATCTTCAACTTTTGATCACAATCTTGACCACCCGCAAGTTGAGTAATATCAATTTCACAATTTGGGTAGTTAGACATCACAATTCATTTTGATTGTGGAAATCTTCAACATGAGATCACAATTTACATTAACCATGAGTTGACCAAGGCAAGTATTCAATAGAACTGAGAATAACATTAAAATCTCTAATACAAACCTAAGGACCATACACAAAGGACTTATTATGGTTTAACAACGCCTAAGAATTTGGCTTCTGAGACGCTTCAGGTCAACCATAAAAACTTGTTAAGAACCATCTAGATCCATCCTCTTCAACAACCTTTGCCAAAATATAGTTATCCGAACCATTAATGACCCTAACATCAACACCTTCCTTCTAAAGAAGAGCCAATCCACCACCCAAACCTGGCTTTTTCACAATGAATCAGTGAGGAAGATTTGTATCCTTACAAAGCTTTTTAAAATCCTCCCTAAACATTCGAGTATCCATAAGAAAACACACCATAGGATCTTGTTCCCTCACTATCTTGTGAAGGCCACAAACTGTCCTGGTAAGGGTGGTCCACCACCCCCACCGATCCATTATTCAAAGAAGTGTCATTCACAAATTGCTTGCTATGCTTTGGTGAGATAGTCTACAAAGTTTCCAGTCCTAATTGGGATATAGACCGTTTCCCCTTTCTTTTTTAATTAGCTGAATAAATAGTTTAATTAATCATTAATCATTTCAATCCATATATTAAATAGAAAAAAAAAATCAAGTCTACTTTATTCAAGTTATTTGTACAAGAAGTTTGAACTCCAAAATCCAAATCTTTATTTTTTGGGTAAATTGCAAATATCACCTTATGTGGTAAACCCTTAAAATATGGTACAATATTGTGGTTTATATACTTTACAGACTTATCTCCTTTGCAACTTGTTCCATGCTTTGTTTTAAAAACCAGACCGGATCGGTCGGTCCGACCGGTTCAACCGGGAAAACCGGTTCAGTCTAGTCCAGTTAGAAGCCCCAAAACCGGTCAAAAACCGGGAAAAAACCAGGGTTGAACCGAAAATTTTGAAAACAACGGTTCGATGCCCGGTTCGGTTTTTAAAACCATGGTTTCATGACATGTAGTCATATATAAGGATGGCAAAATGTACCGTACTCGACCCGACCCTAAACCTGGCCCGTTTAACATTAGGGTCAGGTCTGGGTTTTAATTAAAAACCTGAAGCAGGTTCAGGTCGGGTTCGGGTATTAGGCATGCTCGGCCCGAACCCGACCCGTATATATAATATTTTTTAAAAAAACCCTAAGTATAAATGGTCACTTTCCAACCCTAAATCCCTTAAACCCATACACTTTTCACTCTCACCCTCTCTTTGTCTTGCCAAGCCGCCTCCCCCTCACTCTTACTTGAACAAGACCGCCGCTGCTCCCTTCACCGGTGCCGCTCCATTCTCCACCTCTCCGGTCTTTCCTCCCTGCCTCCATCACCTTGCCATAGCCTGCAAACGCCTCTGCTCCTCCCTCACCTCGCCAGGCCCTCCTCCACATCACAAAGCCGCATCTCTCTCATCTCCCTCACCTCGTTGTGAACTCAAGCGTTTGCAATGAAACATTGAAAATCATTCTTTTTGTTCAAAGAATCAAGTTTGTATTTTCTAGTTTAAGTGCTATTTTTGTTGAATAGGATCTGATTGTTTGATTTGATTTTGTAGGGTCTTCTTTTTCAGACCTAGGGTTTATATGTTAAATCTTGTTTTTACTTTTGACGAGGGAAAATATTGTAAAGAAAAATAATGGTTTTTGTTTCGATCTGTTGTATTTTCTATTGTAATCAAATTTGTATTTTCTAGTTTAAGTGCTATTTTTATAATTCTTGTTCCGATCTATTGGTTGCTAAGAAAATAATGGTTTTTGTTGGTTTTCGATTTGTTCAGATTGGATTTTCTTGTGTTCTTTTTCCCCTACCGTTTGGTTGCTGAGAAAATCAAAATCAGGCAAACATTTTTTTTATTGGACCACAGAATGGGCCCTGAAGTACCATGGCCCAACGGGGCCCATGGAGCCCGGGGGGCCTGGCGAGCTGGGTTTAAAAAAAAAGCCCATTTATTAAACGGGCCGGGTTCGGGTCATGAGTGCAGGCCCGTAGGTCGGGTTCGGGTATTAAAAAACCCGTCCCGAACCCGACCCGTTGCCATTCCTAGTCATATGGTGATATACAGACTTTTTTAGAGCTTTATCCAAGTCATGTTTTTTCTTATAATTGAAATTAGAAAACCTCAAATTTAAACTTGCTCTTGATTCTTGAATATATCAACCTTGTTCAATCTAAATTATGCTGTCGCTTTTTTTTTCCCTTGACTGAATAAATATTTTAATTAATCATTAATAATTTCAAATCAGTGGCGGCTCCAGGAATTTTGTTTAGGGTGGTCATTAAAAAACTTAAATGAAAAAAATAATAATAAAAAGAGAACTTGAATATATCGAGTTATTGACAAAAAAAATTGAAGTTTTATAGTTTCCTTCTACAAGTTATATAGTTTCCTGATTCTGGTCGAATCGGCCCGGTTCAGCGCGAATCGGCGTGAGTCAAAGCCGAGTCGGCACGAATCGGAGCCAAGTCGGTGCGAATCCGAAAAAAAAAAAAAAAAGACTAAGGCGCGGCACTGACTCGCGGGCAGCAGCGTCGCCGTGTCGAACGCGGGTGCGGCACCCATTTTGCGATGTCTGTGCATCAAAGATTTAGATATGAATATATTGTTCCTCTTTTCATTGTTGGGTTCAGATCTTCCTTTCACATCCATTATTGCCGGTAATCTACTGATCAAGGACTGGTTCTTTTCCTCTTTCTCTTATTCGTCCCAACGTTGATTGCATCTACCTATTTGGCAAAGCTATTTTAGTTAGTTCTCTTTGCCTCTTTGACATGTCTCTGTGCTATTGATTTTATTTATTTATTATTATTATTATTTTTTGCATTTATCAGGTTCAAACCACAGCCAAAATAGAAAAATTAAAAAGTGAAATTAACAACCCAAATTTTAGAAGTTTCAAAACAAGGACAATACAAATGAACACTCGTTTGAAGGAATCTTTTCTCAGTCACACAACCCAATCTTTAGCTTGGTAGGTGAAAGTCAAGAGAGGAGTGAAGTATTTATGGGTGGGTTTGGAAAAATTCTTCCATGTGAAGATTCGAATTCCTCTTAGAGTATCACAAGTTCATTATTATCAATTGTTATTTTTTCCAACAATTATCAATTTCAAATGATGTTATTTTTTATTTATTTTAAATCTAGTATATAGATATACATGGAAATAAAATCTAATCATTCAAATTATAGACAAATATCTACCAAATTAATTATAGTTGGAACTCTTCTAAAATTTTCAACATAGGTAGGAATATAACCTATAGAGAATCCAAAAATGATAGGCGTGTAACATGCTAGGCTCAACAACTGTGCCATTTGCTAAGTTCTGAGATGCCCAGTTGTCCACATATCACAATTTTCAAACCTGGAGGCTGGAACCCAATTTTAGAAATACAAAAAAAAAAAAAAAAGAAGACTTTGTTTATATTGTATTTACAAAGTAAACATGCAAAAAGTAGCAAATATTCTACACGTCTACAAAAAGTATACAACATCTGCTACTTTATGTGTCTACAATGTAAATTCACATTGTACGGTAAAGAATTTCCCCAAAAAAAAAAAAAACCATCTTTTATCTTGCAAAGTGTTAAATTTGGTGGCTGCTTGTTTTAATAATTGAGAGAGGGAAGGAAATTTAAGCGAAGTTTCATCGTTGGAGAGAGAGAATGAAGAAAAGGACGTGGATCGATCGTTAGAAACTTTCAATTTCACATGAATAATTCTACGAAAAACACTAGTCAAGTCAGTCCATATATGTAATATAAAAATCTCCTTTTAAATTGCTTGACCACTCCTCTTCCTGTCTATTCTCTTCCTCCTATTCTTCGCTATTACCTTTTTCTTTTCTTTCTCTCTCTCTCTTGCTCTTCAAAGTCTATTATTACCTTCTCTCTCTCTCCTTCTTACTCTTGCTGACCTCCACTATTGACCGCATCTACCTATTTCCAAGCTTGAAGCTACTACAGTAAGTACACTCTCACATGCCTTCTATGCTGTTATTATTATTATTAGTATTATTCTTTGCTTTTTTCTTTTATATCTTGGCTGAATTAATATTTTAATTAACACAACGAAAGACAATAATCTCTTCCATTTTCTGTCTCCTTAGAGGGTAAAGTGGCCATTTTACACTAACTCTAGGCTCAGTCAAAGCTTCTCTATTGGGGCTTGGAACATGAGAGATGTGTATTGTGCAAAACTAGAACAAGCACCTGACAATTTAGGGCCCGTTTGGTAGAGGAGTTTGAGTAATATTGTTTGTAATTTTTTGAAATCCGTGTGGATGAAAAAGTGTGTGAAAATGTATGTAAGGTTGTTTAAAAACTTAAAATGTGTGTTTTATCTACTCTATCAAACAGAGCCTTAATAACTTAATATTTAATGCTAGTTGTTCTAGATCCTTCAAATTTAGCTAATTAGTCAAACCATTAACTTGATAGGGAAGCATTTTTCATGGTCTCTAGCCAACGAGCTGCTCAAGAGCTTTAAATCCTTGTGATGATATAAAGTCATTCTAGCTGATGAGTTGGTTAGGGAAAAACCAAGAATTTCATGAAGTTTCAGTGGCAGCTAGGGGTGTCTACCCATGATTCGAAATCAATTAGAATTGACTCACTCGCGACTAATCAAAGAGCTCTGGCGGTTAATGGTTGGTAGTGGGTTACGAATCATAGAAACCAATTCCGGTGGTTGATTGGTGGGTTCTCTCCTCTAAAACCCGCTTCAACCAACCTGGCCATGAAACTTTCCAAAATCCAACGATCCAAGCTTTCTCCAGCGAGTTTTGGGTCAAAATACTTTAGATTCAACAAGATTTATGCTGGATTTGGGGAAATCTCACCGAATCTAGTGAGATCTCAGCCTGATTTGGTGGAAATCTCACTAGATCTAGAGAGATCTCACCAGATCTGGTGAGATCTCCATCAAATCTGGTGAGATTTCGCCTTAAATGCATTGTTTTGGCCGAATTTCTCCACCGTGGACGATTTCGACCGAACCGGCCACTTTTCGACGCAAAACTCGACTGCTCCGATCTGGCTCCCTCGCCGGTCGGCGGAGGCGGAGGCTCTGAACTTCCTCCACTCGATTCTGTCGAGTCAGTCGTGGGTTAGGTACAAACTTGACCAGGACTAGCCTGTGGACACCCCTGTGGCAGCTTCAAGAATGTTTTTTGGGGTAGTTGACAAATATTGAAATTACAAGATCGTTATATAGCTGACGAACCTTTAATCCACAGGCTCGTCCATGTAGGTGATGAGCATACAGTCCATAAGGTCATCATATGAAAAGATGACCATACGGCATTAATGGCGCAACCATTAATATTTTTGTAACCGACGAGCTCCAATGGACAGAAAGACCAATCATGAGCTGGTTAAACCTCCATTTAAGCTCAAGCAAACATTACTCAAACAACCGAAAGAGCCATTATGAGGCCAAGGATGGTTACACTAATAATGAGGCTCCTAACAGTTATATCAAGGCTATAAATAAGCCACCAAACACCAGAAACAAGGTATACAATTCAATTACATAGAATTACATTCTTATATTTTGAGAGATATTGAGAATTCTACTAACTTAATCATTAGAGAACCATTGGCTAATGCCACTTCGATGTCTTTTTCTCTCATCTTTGTAGGGAATGTGAACTTGTCATAAGTTCTGATAGGTAAAAAATGTGTTGATCCCTTTGGCAAATTAATTAATTAACTATCTAAGTTAATTAATTAAGTCAATTTCACATGCAATAGCATGGTAGAACGAACAAATCACCAATTAAACTAAATGTAGCGAAAATTAAATTTGACACAAGTGATTTGTTTACGAATGGGAAAAACCACCAAGGCAAAACCCCACTGGGTGAATTTAAGGTCACCACTCCCAAGAATTCACTATTATTAGTCACAAGCGGTTACAAGTAAAAGGAATCCTAGTACCTAATATCAACCTACAATTGAACCCTTACCTTAATACCCAATTGGACTTGTATTGTAACAGCAATCTCTTCGTTCAATGCATGAATCCTAGTACGTGACTAACCAATGATGCACGGATCCCAGTACATGACTAACATACCAACTTGAGGAAGATGTTGGCTGCAAAGTTTTTCAATTCATCAATAGTGAAGATTAGGATGCTCCTTGGACACAAAATCTTTGGCGTAAAGACGCAGTAGCTTCTACAGTGAATATGATGAACTAGAGCAATTTTTGTTTCCATTCACAATATGCGTGTATAATCACTTTGCATCACTTATGATAGCTCTTAAAATAATCCTTATATATGTTTAAGGTTGTGAGAAAAGAAACCCTACACAAATACTCAAGGATATGCGTGTAATCAAATTTGAAATTTCTGATTTTGTAATTCTCGACAGATACAGCTTGTGTCGAGCTTTAACATTAAATATCGATAGAAGTCTTTTTGTATACAACAATTTTTTTTTAAAACATTTTTGTTAACAATACACGTACTAATGTAAAAACAATCTTTCTCCCAAAAAAAAAAAAAGTAAAAACATTAAATTGAAATGAATAAAAGGATATAAAATACGTTAAAATTGCTACATTATTACTTATCTTCTTCAATCCTACTACCACTTCACTTTCTATTGGCATCCGTTGGCGCTGCAAAAACTAATACAGTAAGTGCACTCTAACATGTCCTTCATTCCATTGATTTTATATTTCTTGGATAAATTAATAGTTTATTAACACAACAATTCAAATAAGATGAAAAAATTAATGAATTTGATGTCTAACAATATCGAGAAGATAGACAGAATATGGAGCAATAACGTTTAAAGCATGATCATCTAGGATTAATCCATTAGATCCAATTCTCTAGCTAGCCTGTGAAACAACCAAAAGAGCAACCTTTTATTTTTTATTTTATTATACATGCTCAAATCTAGTCATTACAACATGAAGGAATGAAGAATAGTAGCAATTGTTGAGCTTCTTGAGAACTGATGCGGAGACTAGGCAATTACAATAACTATGTACTATCATATCTATCATATCATCCAGTGAATATAATATTTAATAAATTGTTTTAATTTTTTGAGTTAGTTTTATTATCCAAAATTGAATCCCATGGAGTTTACGCTCAATACCTTCATAGAGATAAGGCTTTAAATAACTTGGTTATTTATGAATAAGTCAAACTCAGTTAAAAAAGAACCCATTTATTTCTGTGATTGATTATGTAGAAAAAATGAAGGTATTGAGTGTAAACACCATACATACTTACATAGGAAAGTTGTAGCTATAACTTCAACTTTGTTTATAAAAAATACTTTAACATGATAATAGCTTGGTGAACTTAAATTTAGTTTTAAGGGGGCAGTAGAGAGAGAGAGAGAGAGAAGGGGCCCTCTCATCCTGTGACTAGTTGCTTCTTCGTTTCTAATTTATGTAATTTTTAATTATTATTATTATTTTTTTCCATTTTTTGATTTAGATATGAATATATTGTTCCTCTTTTCATTGTTGGGTTCAGATCTTCCTTTCACATCCATTATTGCTGGTAATCTACTGATCAAGGACTGGTTCTTTTCCTCTTTCTCTTATTATTCCCAACGTTGATTGCATCTACCTATCTGCAAAGCTATTTTCGTAAGTTCTCTTTGCCTCTTTGACATGTCTCTGTGCTATTGATTTTTTTATTATTTTTTTTTTTGCATTTATCAGGTTCAAACCACAGCCAAAACAGAAAAATTAAAAAGTGAAATTAACAACCCAAATTTTAGAAGTTTCAAAACAAGGACAATACAAATGAACACTCATTTGAAGGAATCTTTTCTGAGTCACACAACCCAATCTATAGCTTGGTCGGTGAAAGTCAAGAGAGGAGTGAAGTAAACACTCAAAAAGAAGCAAATGTACATTTGCAAAAAGTGTATAATATTTACTGTGGGGAATAAAAGAATCTAAACAAGTATTTGGGCCTTGAGCTTTATTGATGGGCGCTAGTTCGTTTTTGACTAAAAACCTCTAAGGCTGCAAGTCGGCTCAAAGGTCGAGGGTCCGAGGATTCGTCCGAGGACGAATCCCTCCTCGGACAAACCTGCGATGACCTTGGGATTTGCCAAAAAGATCAAGGCAGAGTTCTGGAAAAATTGTTGGTTAAGAGGGGGATTCAAGTACCCTCTAGACGCAACGGTGTAAGAGAAATATCTCAGAAAAAGGCTGCTACCTCCATATAAAAAATCATGCACCTACCTCCCTAGCCACATTAATGGGGAAGTGACCCCTGAACAATAAAATACCACCTTCCTGCTATTATTTAAGGACTTTAGGAAGGTGGTGGAATAGGGGGGATAAGATTTGTGTGACACGTGGACGAAGAAGGAAGAAGAAGTATTTAAGAAGAGAAGAGAGTAAAGAAAAAGGGGGGGTTTAGCTAAAAAGAAATTATTAGAACTGTAACCTTTGGAAGAGAAAAGAGAAAATAATACATAGATCGTTCTCGGCTTATGTCCGAGGAGGTTCTTTTGTCACGTTTGTTTATTATTTGCAAATATTGTAACACTTTAACCAGTTTGTCAAGCTTCCAACGCCCTTAAACTAGATTTCAAATCTACACTTTACAAATTTTATTGTTTAAGGCTCATTGGGCCTGAGCCCACGTTGGTCTTTGGGTCCACGCGATTGTGCACTTACAATTGGCGCCGTCTGTGGGAAATCTAGTGTTAGAGGAGTTGGAACACCATGGCAGGCTTAGGCTCACACCATGCAGAATCTCAGGGATCGCAACCGGAGGATCTTTTCGAGCGTCTTGAGCGCCGGAGGGATCGAGAGGGCAGCGTTCACACCGAATATCCTAGAGCAAGTCATACTCACGGTGGAGGCAGTACTACCCATGAAGATGGTGCCAAGACCATGCAGAAGGAGATTAATCACCTTAAGAGGAAGCTACACCACGTCAGACGGAGGCGTTCGCCATCCTCATCTAATCCTTCTTTAGGGGAATCCCGGGGAAGTAGTTACAGTTCAAGGTCATGGTCGCCCCCCAGCAAAACATCCTCTTGTGAACAGGATGACCCACCAGGTCGTAGGCACAAGAAGCTCCCCTCCAGGGGCTTGGGGAACGATGCTATGAGCCGGGCATTGCACCAACTCTCCAAATCACCATTCTCACGTAGGATTGAGAATGGAAGACTCCCCAGAAGGTTCACCCAGCCTACCTTCACCATTTATAACGGCCGGACTGATCCGGTGGAACATGTGAGCCACTTTAACCAGAGAATGGCGGTGCATTCTCACAATGAGACCCTGATGTGCAAAGTCTTCCCTTCTAGCTTGGGACCTGTTGCTATGAGGTGGTTCAACGGCCTTAAATCGGGGTCTGTAGGTTCGTTCGGGGAACTTACAAGAGCATTCGCGTCACGGTTTATCACATGCAGCAGAGTTCCTTGACCATTGGACTCACTGTTGTCTATGGCTATGAAGGAGAGAGAGACGTTGAAAGCATACTCCGACAGGTATTGGGAGATGTTCAACGAGATAGATGGTGATTTTGACGAGGTGGCGATCAATACCTTTAAAGTAGGCCTTCCTACTGATCATGACTTGAGGAAGTTCTTGACCAAAAAACCTGTACGGAGTGTACGTCGCCTCATGGACCGTATCGACGAATACAAAAGGGTTGAGGAAGACCAACAACAGGGAAAGGGTAAGGCGAAGGTTATCCCGCATGATAGAAAGGATTTCAGGTCGGACAGATATCACAACAAGAAGCCGAGAAGAGATTACTCCGGGCAAACTAGCTCGACAGCACCACAGACTGTTAATACTGTATTTCGAGAATCGGTGCACTAGTTACTGGAGAAGGTCCGTAAGGAACCCTACTTCAGGTGGCCCAGCAAGATGACGGGGGATCCTGCCAGAAGGAATCAGAATCTCTTTTGTCAGTACCATCAAGACGTGGGTCATACTACCGAGAACTGTCGGACCCTCTGGAATCACTTGGAGCAGCTTATCGGCGAAGGAAAATTAAAGCAGCACCTATACCAACCTAACGGGCAGGGCAGTCAGTCCAGCTCGAATAATCAAAAAAATAATTCATCTCGGCTGTCCTTGGGAACCATCAACGTTATTTTTGCTGCACCTGGCAGGACTGGTTCATGTCCCACTAGGGTGATGGCAGTTTCGCACTCCCATGCCGAGGAGGTGGGCTCCAAGCTGAAGAGGTTGAAGGTGAATGTGCCTGTCTTGGGATTTTCAGAGAAGGATAAGGTTAGGACCATCCAACCCCATGACGACGCCTTGGTGGTCACTCTGAGGATAGGGAATTACGATGTAAAAAAGGTGATCATTGATCAAGGTAGCGGCGCCAACATCATGTATCCTGATTTATTCAAGGGGCTAAGGTTGAAACTAGAGGATCTTGTTCCTTATGACTCGGCACTCATAAGCTTTGAAGGTAAAGCTGTCATACCAAAAGGACAGATTCGTTTGCCCGTGCAATCTGGCTCGAAAACGGTTGAGGCGGATTTTATTGTCGTTGACGCATATTCTCCATACACAACCATCCTTGCCAAGCCGTGGCTGCACGCTTTGGGCGTTGCCTCCTCCACCTTGCATGTTAAGGTCAAGTTCCCTTTGGGAGAATACATCAAGGAAATTCTTGGCAGCCAGTCGGTAGCCAGGCAATGCATATTCGCTATAGTGGTGCATCAGGTTGAAATAGTGTCTTCGACCTCGACCGTGAAAGACCTATAGCAATTAACAAATCTGGATGCGCCCGATGTGGTGACAGCAAAGGAAGCCTCATGTGAAGATTTGGAGAAGTTTTTGATAGCGGATGATCTTGAAACGTTCTTTCAAGTTGGCATACGTTTGCCACACCAGGAGAAGATGGATTTGTTGGAGTTTCTGAAAGACAACATTGATGTTTTTGCGTGGGATCCCTATGAGGCTCCGGGGGTAGACCCAAGCTTCATTTGTCATCATTTAAACGTCAACCCTGCCGTTGTTCCTAGAAGGTAGCCACCTCGGCATTCTTCCAAGGAACACTCCGAGGCTGTCAAAGAAGAGGTGCTCAAGCTCAAGAGGGCTGGGGCTATTAAGGAAGTTTTCTACTCGGAGTGGTTGGCACACACGATGGTGGTCAAAAAGAAAAATGAAAAATGGTGAGTATGTGTGGACTTCACAGATTTAAACAAAGCCTGCCCAAAGGACTCGTTTTTGATGCCGCGCATCGACCAGCTGGTGGATGCCACGGTCGGACATCCTCGGATGAGTTTTCTGGATGCCTTCCAGGGTTATCACCAAATTCCACTGGCGGTAGAGGATCAGGAGAAAACTGCCTTTATTACTCTAACAGGGAATTATCACTATAAAGTGATGCCGTTCGGATTGAAGAATGCTGGGGCTACTTACCATAGGATGATGACCAGAATATTTGAATTGCAGCTTGGAAAGACCATTGAGATATACGTGGATGACATGGTGGTTAAGAGTAAGACGATATCTGCACACATGAAAGATTTAGACGACACTTTTCAAGTACTTAGAAAGTACAAGTTGCGTCTTAATGCCTCGAAGTGTTCTTTCGGGGTGGGTTCTGGGAAGTTCCTAGGATATATGGTTACTCATAGAGGAATAGAGGTGAATCCGGCACAGGTCAGAGCTATTCAAACCTTATAGCCACCTCAGAATCCAAAGGAAGTTCAGAAATTGACTGGAATGATCGCTGCTCTCAGCAGGTTCATCTCTCGGTCAGCTGACAGATGCAGGCCTTTCTTCCAACTGTTGAATAAGTGGAGGGGGTTCAAATGGTCCGAGGAGTGCGTCATAGCCTTCCAACAACTTAAGGAATATCTTTCTCGGCCACCCATTATGTTCCGGCCTGAAGTAGATGAAGTCCTGTTTGCATATCTGGTAGTGGCCGTCCATGCGGTCAGCCTGGTACTCATAAGGGACGACGGTGGGGTGCAAAGACCGGTCTACTACGTCAGTAAATCCTTGAATGAAGCCGAGGTGCGCTACCTACTTTTGGAGAAAGCACTTTTAGCCTTAGTTCATGCCACACGGAAGCTTCCTCACTATTTCCAGTCCCACACCGTCGTGGTTCTGACTCAACTGCCTCTCAAGTCAGTGTTGCATAGTGCGGACTACTCTGGAAGGGTGGCTAAGTGGGGAACTATTTTGGGAACTTTCGATATTAAATACATTCCACGCACCTCGGTAAAGGGCCAGGTTCTTGCAAATTTGACGGCGGAGTTCGCGAAACCATTGTTGGAAGAAATTGTGATGGAATCACACATGGATGAAAAATCAGTTGGCATGATCACAGACATAGGACCTCCAACTTGGAAAGTGTTCGTTGATGGGGAAGCTAACCACAGAGGGTCTGGTATCGGACTTGTCCTGGTATCCCCTGAGGGAATCGTCTTCGAAAAATCTCTCAGGTTGGCGTTCTCGGCTACTAATAACGAGACTGAGTACGAAGCAGTCTTGGTCGGAATGAACATAGTGTAAAGGATGGGCAGAAAGGGAGTACATATGCTTTCAGATTCTCAGTTAGTGGTTGGCCAGGTGATGGGGACCATGGAGGCTAGGGACCCAAGAATGCAAGAGTACTTGGCCCGGGTCAAGCGTCTACAATCTAAATTCGATTCCTTCATCCTGTCTCACGTTTCAAGAAGTGGAAATACACATATGCTTTGATGTGCTACCTTGGCGACATCCTCGGCTCAGGGTTTGCCTAGGCTTATTCTTGTTGAAGATTTGTTAGAGCCAGCTCTTGCCATTATTGGTGCGCCCCGTATCCATTTAATAAGGCTTGGGCCTAGTTGGATCGACCCTGTGATATCTTTTCTCAAAAACGACATTCTTCCCGAGGACAAGTCTGAAGCAGATAAGATCCGACGAAAGGCACCGCGTTTCTGGTTGTCAGAGGACCAGAAGCTGTATAAACGATCATTCTCTGGACCATACCTATTATGCGTCCACCCCGAGTCAACAGAGGCACTTTTGGAAGAACTGCATGAGGGAATTTGTGGAAGCCGTACTGGGGGAAGATCACTAGCTCATAGGGCTCTGACTCAGGGATATTGGTGGCCCAACATGCAAAGGGAAGCTCAGAATTATGTAAGAAAGTGTGACCAATGCCAGAGGTTCGCTCCTAATATTCATCAGCCTGGGGGAGTTCTCAATCCTCTCTCCAGTCCTTGGCCCTTCGCCCAATGGGGATTGGACATAGTAGGGCCATTCCCGAGGGCTGTAGGAAACAAAATGTGGCTACTCGTCGAAACCGACTACTTCACCAAGGGGGTCGAGGCGGAGCCCTTAGCAAATATCAGGGATGTCGATTCCAAGAGGTTCATTTGGAAGAGCATCATCACTAGGTTTGGGGTACCACACACACTCATTTCAGACAATGACGTTCAATTTGATAGTAGAGCTTTTAGGAAATATTGTGGTGACATGGGCATCATATATAGATACTCCACTCTAGCTTATCCTCAAGGAAATGGGCAAGCTGAGGCTGTTAACAAGGTCATAGTCAGTGGACTCAAGAAAAGGCTGGACGATGCGAAGGGCAGATGGGTAGAAGAACTACCACATGTTTTATGGACATATCGAACTACGCCGTGAAGATCCACTGGGGAGAAATGCCATTCTCTATGACTTATGGAGCTGAGGCAGTGATATCTTTAGAATTTGGTTTCCCCACACTAAGGATGAGTTCTTTTAGCCCGAAAAATAACAACGGCCTCCTAGAGAAGAGCCTGGATGTAGTTAAGGAACGGTGAGAGGCAGCTATCGTCCAAATAGCTTACTATCAGCAGAAGCTTAAACGAGGGTATGATGCCCATGTGAAGCTGAGGCCCCTCGCGCCTGGGGATCTGGTGTTGAGGAAAGTCGTGGGCACTGCCAAAAACCCAGCTTGGGGTAAGCTAGGACCAAACTGGGAAGGACCATATCGGATCGCTTCTGTAGCAAGCATAGGGTCATATCGATTAGTTGATCTTGATGAAAAAGTTGTACAACGCCCATGGAATGTAAACAACCTTCGAAGGTATTATTATTAATAAAAAGTACTTTTATCGTTCGTAGTTTAAATTATGAATGTATATGGGTTGGTAAATTATAACTCTCTAAGTATCAAACAGAAACTTGGTAATGCATAGTCCTCGGACCACATACCTTGTGAAAATTGATATATTACTAAATATCAAACAGAAATTTGGTAATGCATGGTCTTCGGACCATATACCTTGTGGAAATTGATATATTACTAAGTGTCAAACAGAAACTTGGTAATGCATGATCCTCGGACCACATACCTTGTGGAAATTGATATCTTATCATTTGTTAAATAGAACCTTAGTTATGCCGGGTCCACAGACCTTCTACTTTGGGGAAATTAACATCTTAAGTTACTATTACTAAATATCAAACAGAAACTTGGTAATGTATGGTCCTCAGACCACATACTTTGTGGAAATTGATATATTACTAAATATCAAATAGAAACTTGGTAATGCATGGTCCTCAGACCACATACCTTGTGGAAATTGATATATTACTAAGTGTCAAACAGAAACTTGGTAATGCATAGTCCTCGGACCACATACCTTGTGGAAATTGATATCTTATCATTTGTTAAACAGAACCTTAGTTATGCCGGGTCTACAGACCTTCTACTTTGGGGAAATTAACATCTTAAATTACTATTACTAAATGTCAAACAGAAATTTGGTTAAGTATGGTCCTCGGACCACATACCTTGTGGAAATTGATATCTTATCATTTGTCAAACAGAACCATGTTTAAATAGAATCTTAAGTTATACATCTTTAAGTATCAAGCAGAAATTTGGTAAGGTAGGGTCCTCGGACCCCACACTTTACTAAAATTAGCGTTTTAGGTTACAAATTCTAAGTATCACATGGGTTTGCAAAGTGAGGCACTACTTACCATCTAAACCAAGTTTGTTTTTGTCAGGTTTTTGAACACTTTACTTTACAGATGTTTACAAAAGTTAAGTTAGCCTGTTAGGCGTTCGTTATTGCTTCATGCTTTCTACATTCCTAAAATTTAATTTGCGAGGAACAAGGCAAGTATGTGTACTGTTGTTTAAAGTTGTAATTGTTCAACTACTAAGAGTGGATTTAGCTGTTCCATTCATTCTTTCGCTGTGTGCTAATGAGAACTCTTATGGTAAACACAAAGATAAAATAAATACAAGTCAAATGAAAATCAAACGAAACTATCTTTCATTAATTGTTTTGACATACATTACATGGAAAATCTTAATTACAAAGAAAAAGAAGCCCTAGGCTCGGCCCTAAGCTTTTGGAGGGGGGTCTTGCTGGGAAGTGCTAGTAGCTTTAGTGTTTTTTAACTCCAACTCAAAGAAAGACAGAACTTGTTTTCCTTTGTTTGCTGTAGTTGTTGGAGGGACAATAGGCTCCACACTTTGGCTTAAGTCCTTCTCGGCACCTTCACACCCTTCCTTCTCTTTATTAGAACCTGAAGGTTCTGTAGGATCCGGAATGGGCTCTGGGATCACAGGAGGGAGAGCAGAAGGAGCTGTCTCAGGGGCAGGAGAGATAGCAGGAGCCTCTTCTATCTCTTGTATGTCAAGGGGAAGCCAAACGTTCTCGGGCTTCCTCAGCTCGGAAGCTGAAGGAACCCGTACTATGTTTAGGGCTTCGCCCCAGACTTGCTGAAAGTATTCTCGGCACAAGGCCGCGAACGCCTCTGTCAGCTGGTCTTCTGTCGCCGCCACCCCTTCCTTGTAGCTAGCCTTCTTCGCAGCCTCTAATGAATCCTTGAAGGTGCGAGCTTCCTTCTTCATCTGCGTAAGCTCTTTTTCCAAGTCAGAGCGTTCCTTCTAAGCTTTGGAGAGCTCATCATCCTTTTGATGAAGAAGTTTGCGCTGCCCCTCCACTTGAGTCCTCATCGTTCTCAGGCTGGCCTTGGCGCCGTCTCTTTCTCTTTTTAGGTTGGCTAGTTGAGAAGAGAGCTTCTCATTTTCAGAGAGGGTCTGGCCTAGGGACTTCTTAGTCTCCATCTGGATCTCCTGCTCCATTCCAGCCGTCTTCCGAGAATCCTCCACGAACTTCTCGGCATCAAAGACCTCTTGAACGGCCTATGATAAAGTATCAGAGGGTTAAACACAGGAAAACATTTACTAATAGATAGATATCATGAAGAACGAAATGTACATAAGGAGTGAAACTTACCAGGGCTAAGTCCCTTTTCAAAGAAAGGAACAGCTGAGGCTGGCTCATTTTCTCCAAGGCTTCCATATCCTTGGGCAGCAGAAGAGGACGTTCCAACACATCGACCAGGTGGAGGGCGTGGCCTTGTTGGAACGCCCTGCTATTGGACTGGCAGGAGATTGGTGCGCCGTCCACTCTTAACTCGGGAGACTAAGTAGCCGGTGCTTGGCGCACTTCGACCAGGGGTCCCTAATCTCCCCGCTTTCAACTGAACGAGCACGTCCCTTGCCTTTGTCCGGTTTCTGCTGCTGAGCTTGCTGTGGCTGCTGTTTTTGTTTTTTTAGCTTTTCGCCACCAGCCTCCTCGGCCTCCCCCTTTCTTTTCTTCTTGGGCTCCTCGACGAGAGGCTTAGGATCGGCTGGGGGAGGGGGTGGTGGCAAGGACAGGGGAACTTGAGACCCCCCCGCTCCTTTCTTGGCGACTCGCTCGTCTCTCTTGTTCAGAAGGCCTTTGAGCACGTCCATCTCTTCCTCCTCGGAACTGTCGTCAGGACGTGCAACTATTAACCCTGCAATTCCGGAGGCCTCGGCGGGCTCGTCCTCCTCGTTAGAAAGTACAACAAACTGGTTTCCCCAGGGTCTTTCGACGTCCTCGAGCTGACACTGGTCTATCTCCTCGTTCAACGAGTGCGACGAGGACACTTGCTCCTCCGGGGCAGCGGTTGTCTGAGAGTGCGCCGAGAGGGGGATCGCCGCGATGGGTCGCGTGTATAGGATGGTGTTAAGTTCATCAGGGATGTCGTGGTCGTCAAGAAAGTGCGGCCTTGCTACATTTATTCTCCGGCATCGTCTATCCCCCGCGATAATTGCGTTCTCTATCTCTTGGAAGTCCGAGGATAGGAGGTCGTATCCAAGTATCAAATGAGCCGCCCTTACTTGTAGGTCTTCACTTACAAAGACTTCTGAACAGAGAACGCGGTTTAGGTCGGCAACGTTGCAGTGGCTCAATCGCGGGCGTACGTGCTGTTTATCTGCTAGAAAGGATATCAAAGAAGCCAAGTATGGTCAAATCTGTAATACGTATGAGAAATCGGAATTAACGGTGTGCAAAAGGAAATAAACATTTAAATATTTTGAGATTGAAGTACGGGGTAGGGAAATTAGCTCCTAAGGAGTCACACATGGATCTCCCCATACGATTGGGCAGTGAGGGCCGTCGTGCTAGTTGCCTGAGGCGATGAGGTAGTCGTCCTTCATGCCTTTATTAGACTTGGGCAAACAAGAAATTAACCTAACTACACTAGACCAGGATTTAATGTAATAACCTACGCTCTTAAGTTTGTGGCATTCATACATAAAGGCAACATCATGCCAAGTAAGGTTCAAGCCCATCTGCTCATTTAGAGCGTCGACACTTCCTAAGACCTTAAATACATTGGGTGCGCATTGGTCTGGGCACAACCTGTGGTTGCGAAGGTATTCCCTAGTTACACTTCTCATAGGGAGGGTCATCCCACCTTCTATGAAGGCAATCATAGGGATGATAATCTCTCCCGTCTTCCTAGAACCACCTACAGCTTCTGTCGGACAATATTTCAAACCTATGTCACTGGGAATCTGGTATTTGGCCCTAAAGCCTTCCATCCCAGCGGCGGTATCAACTAAGCACTTAAATTTACCTATCTAGGAGAAAGGAAAGGGCAAGTTTCAAGAGGAAAGGGGTTAAGAAGGGAGTCGAGGATAGAATCCGAGGAGAAAGTAGTAGAGAAAGTAAGAACTTACGAGTTTGTAGTTAAGCGAGTTTCCACGGGTTTCTGGAGAAGAAAAGTGATGACTGATGCTCTGATGTGATTGAATTCTAAAGAAATGAATGAAGGCGCAGATTTCTAAGCGTTATGACGTGCGGGGGGCGGCCTCGAAATTGGATTCGTCTAGCCCAAATTTTCAGGAGGCGACAAGGACTGTTAGATATTCATCTCACCGTTGAATGTGGGGAACAGGGTGTAACTTGCGGTCATAAATGCACACGTTCTGGAATTCGAAGTGCCAAACGGCATTTTCTAGGAACGAAACGATCTCCACACGCGTGGTGATATACGAAACGTGTGGAGGGAGCTCTGGTCGAATCAAAACTCTATTTTTCTCCTCAGATGGGGAAAAATAAAGTTTTGAGGGGCTATTATGGGGAATAAAAGAACTTAAGCAAGTATTTGGGCCTTGGGCTTTATTGATGGACGCTAGTTCATTTTTGACTAAAAGCCTCTAGGGCTGCAGGTCGGCTCACAAGTCGAGGGTCCGAGGATTCGTCCTCGGACAAATCCCTCCTCGGACAAACCTGCGATGACCCTAGGATTCGCCAAAAAGATCAAGACAGAGTTCTGGAAAAACTGTTGGTTAAGAGGGGGATTCAAGTACCCTCTAAACGCAACGGTGTGAGAGAAATATCTCAGAAAAGGCTGCTACCTCCACATAAAAGATCCTGCACCTACCTCCCTGGCCGCATTAATGGAGAAGTGACCCCTAAACAGTAAAATACCACCTTCCTGCTATTATTTAAGGACTTTAGGAAGGTGGTGGAAGGGGGGGGATAAGATTTGTGTAACACGTGGACGAAGGAGGAAGAAGAAGTATTTAAGAAGAGAAGAGAGTAAAGAAAAAGGGGGGGTGGTTTAGCTAAAAAGAAATTATTAGAACTGTAACTTTTGGAAGAGAAAAGAGAAAATAATACATAGATCGTTCTCGGCTTACGTCCGAGGAGGTTCTTTTGTCACGTTTGTTTATTATTTGCAAATATTGTAACACTTTAGCCAGTTTGTCAAGCTTCCAACACCCCTAAACTAGATTTCAAATCCACACTTTACAAATTTTATTGTTTAAAGCTCATTGGGCCTGAGCCCTCGTTGGTCTTTGGGTCCAGGCGCGATTGTGCACTTACATTTATCATATTTTGTAAATGTGTAAACATTTACCACTTTTTGTGTGTCTACAATATAAATTTTCATTGTACCGTAATACCATACAATGTAAAAGAAGAAAATTTTAGTGAAGTTTCACACGTTACTCGTTAGCCATTATAGAGAGAGAGAATGAAAGAAATTAAAAGACATGGATCGACCAGTGGAAACTTCCGTTTCACATTAATAATTCTACGGAAAACACTGGTTAAGTCAAATACATATATGTAATGTAATTTTACAGCTGTTATTTACTTAATTTAAAGAGTCAAACCAGTCAAGCCATCAAATTTGAACGCAACTTATATATATATATATATATATATATATATAAGTTGCAATAATTGAACTGGGTTTACAAATTAGCAATAAGTTGCAATACTATTACTTCCTTTCTTTATCCTATTCTTCCGAATTCCCAAAGTTTACCTCTCCCTCCTCTTGGCGTCTATTGATTGCATCTATCTGTTTGCAAATAAATAGAGTAAGTGCACTATGACATTTCCTTCATGCTTTTTTTCTTTTTGGTAGCATGTCTTTCATGCTATTGGTTTAAAAAAGAAGAAGAAAAAATTAAATAATTTGATGTCTACCACTATCGAGAAGATAGAAAAAATATGGATCTTTAACGTTTAAAGCATGCTCCTATAGGATTACTATATCATATGATATCAATGACTGAATATAATATTCGATATATGTATTTATATTTTATATGATTTGAACAATCTCTCTCTCTCTCTCTCTCTCTCTCTCTCCATATATATATATATATATATATATTAGAGAAACAGAGAAATAAACTAATTATTTGATATTATTAAAGAAACAGAATAAAGTTATTTTTATTCTTTTCTACATCAATTTTTTTAATTTATATTTGTTTATAATATTGCATTCTTTATGTATTTATTATCAGGAAAAAAATATGGGAAGAAAGAGAGATCGATTTTGGGATTACGCTGAGGACCTAAAGGGTCATTTCAAATGTAACTATTGTAAACATGAATTCCCTGGAGGTGCATCAAGGATTAAATCACACTTGGCTGGAGTTAAAGGGCATGATATTCGTATATGTGATTTTGTGCCTGAAGATGTGCAAAAAGAAGCTTATGAAGCAACTCAAGGGACTAACAAAAAACTTAAAAATGCTTCAATCTCAAGTAGTGATAAGGGGAGTACAATCCCCTCAACTTCAATTTCAACGATTCCAAAGGAAAAAATTGTCACACAGGTCATTATCTAGTCCCAACTCTACAAATAGTTGTTTATTTGTAACAAAACCACACTTTTAGTTTAACACTTTGAAACTGCTAATGTCTCTTCTGCAGAGCGAGGAAGAACATATAGATGAAATTGTGCTCGATGATGTTGTGGGTAGACTAGTAACCAAAGCGTTTTCACTTGCCACAAAGGATATCATTTTTAAGTGGGGTTTTAAGGAGGAGCTGGAAAGTCTTTTTGACTCATTATACAAGATTAAAGTTGTGTTACATCAAAAGAGGCAAGTAAGTGATGAGTCTGTAAGGAAATGGTTAATGGAGCTTAGGGATGTAGCTTATGAAGTTAATAATGTGCTAGACGAGTTTGACTATGAGATCATTCGGCAAAAGGTACAAATTCAAAGCCAAATGATAGATGAGGTATGTTCCTTGTCGTTCTGCAATCACAATAACGTTAAGACCATCAAACAATGGTTGGATAAACTTGTGAATGATGTAGCTGGCTTTGGTCTTAGAACAGAGTTGTTGAAATCAATCATCAAGATTAGGTTGGACAAGAATGAGGATTCATTCCTCAATGATTCAGAAGTTATTGGAAGAGAATGTGAAGTTGTAAAGATAGTGAACGAACTTATTAGTTCAAGCAATCAACAAGGTATATCTGTTCTTCCAATCGTGGGTATGCCAGGTCTTGGAAAGACAACTTTAGCAAGGGTATTGTATAACCATGAAGAAATAAATAAACACTTTGATGTGCTAGCATGGGTACATGTCGGTGGAAATTTTGATGTTGAAGAAATCTCAATAAAGATTTATAAATCTCTCAAAATGGACTTGACTAATTTAGAAATGAAGAAATATTTTCTTGTACTTGATGATATTTGGATCGAAGGCCGTGATAAATGGGATATTTTAAGGAGACTCTTGGATGGGATTAATTCCAATTCTAGAATTAACATTATTGTGACAACGCGTAGCAAGGAAGTAGCAGAGATTTTGAGGACACTTCCTCCGCATCACTTAAAAGAATTATCACAAGCTGATTGTTGGTCTATATTAGAAAAAAGAGTATTTGCAAATAAAGGAAAATCACCAACTTTTGATTTGAAGGTCAGTGGAATGGAGATTGCTAAAAGATGTAGAGGGGTTCCATTGGTTGCAAGAATTTTAGGGGAAGCAATGCACGTTAAATGTGATGAAAATGAATGGTTAGCAATTCAAAATGATAAAATTTGGTATTTGTTGGATGATGATAATAGTGGTATCTTTCCAGCGCTAAAGTTATGCTTTGATAATCTTCCAATACCATCTTTGAAAAAATGTTTTGCATATTGTGCAATTTTTCCTAAAGATTATGACATTAAAAAGGATGAATTAATTCAATATTGGATGGCTGAAGGATTTCTTGAACTAGCTGAAGAAGCTAATATGGTGATGGAGGATATTGGTGATATGTATTTCAATATTTTGTTGGCCACTTCCTTTTTCCAAAATGCTAGAAAGGATTTCTATGGTAATATTATTAGTTGCAAAATGCATGATTTGGTGCACGATTTTGCACACTTAATTTCAAAATCTGAAACTTTGATTTTGTAGAGAGATCCAGTGGATAGTGTCAAAAATGTTCGACATTTATTTGCCCGACTTGATGGCAAAACAACACTAGGAAGTTCATTTAGTGGGGTTGATTTTACAAAATTGCGCACGTTAATTTCAGAAAATTTCAACTTTGACATCATGTTATTAAATTTTAAATGCTTACGTGTTTTAAAATTATTCGGGGATAGTATAGTGGAGTTGCCAAATTCAATTGAGCAATTAATACATTTGAGACTTCTTTACATCTCTCGAACTAGAATTAAGGAATTACCAAAATCCATCACCAAACTATACAATTTGCAAACTTTAAGAATTGAAGACGGTGTAAGAGAGCTTCCAGAAGACTTCAGCAATTTGATTAACTTAAGACATATTCATACTAATAAATTTATAGAAATCCCTAAAAATATGGGGCGGTTGACTTGCCTTCAAACATTGCAATTTTTTCATGTGGGTCCAGATGAAGGTTATCGAATTAAAGAATTGGGATGTATGAAGAATCTCAAAGGAGAAATAAACATATACAATCTAGAGAACGTGGAAGATAAGGAAGAAGCCAAAAGTGCAAAATTAAAAGAAAAAGAAATATTCAAGTTGGGATTAGACTGGAAATCTTCAAGGGTAGAGGACAGTTATGATAAAGATGTAAAGGTGTTGGAAGGCCTCCAGCCTCACCCAAATTTGAAAAGCTTAACAATCAATTCCTACCGAGGAAAGAAATTCCCATCATGGGTTGGTTTGTCTTCGCTATATCACAATTTGATTGAGATCAATTTGAGATATTGTATGAAATGTGAAGAAGTTCCCACTCTGGGGCAATTACCCTGTCTTAGGGTTCTTGAAATGGAAGGGATGGAGGAGGTAAGATGTATAGGAAGTGAGTTTTACAGTGATGGGAGTTACAGAAATACTACTACATTATTTCCGGCATTGAGAATACTCAAATTGGAGGGGATGGAAACCCTAGAAGAGTGGAAGGATGCAGAGGAGTTGACAACCACAGATGAGGTGTTGTCTGTGTTTCCTTGCCTTGAGGAGTTGAGTATTGGATGCTGTAATAAACTGAGATATTTGCCAGACTCACTGCGCACCTGCGTTTCCCTTCAGAAGTTGGTAGTATCTCATTGTCGTGAGCTGAGTTCATTGCCAGGTGTCCGGTCCCTTCAGAAGTTGGTAGTAGAGTATTTGTCCTAATCTGATGTCATTGCCAGGTGTCGGGTCCATAATAAGGCGTGCCATTGAAGACCCACCCAATGGGTTACAGTGTGTTATATATTCGGAGAATGGGGATCTTCGTCTGCCTTCTACTTCCTCCATTTACCCCTCCCTCCAAAAGCTAAAGCTAATCTACGCTGTGCCTCTCCTGCTGGACCAAATTCAATACTTCATTGCCCTTAAAATTCTATGGATAGAGGAATCTGATGAGATGGTAGCTTTGCCAGAGTGGTTTGGCAATCTTTCCTCTCTTCAAGAGTTGTATCTTTTAGATTGCTGGAAGCTGGTGCATCTGCCCACGGAGGAAGCCATGCGACGCCTCACCCAATTGAAAACGCTGATCATTTATGATTGCCCCGAATTTGAAGACAATGAGCGGATCAAGATTAGCCACGTTCCATGGGTTAAAATCAATGATTGGTAAGTCTACTCATACTTCCCTACTATTTCCTCTTCTTTTATTCTCTTATATTCGTAATGGGTGAGAGTATTCTTAATTGGACCCGATTAAGAAAATACTACAATTTGGGTTAATGGTACTTCAGATAAATAGTACAAATTAATCTCACTAACCCTTCTGCTTACACTTAATAAATCCTTTTTTTTTTTTTCAATTTATGAAATTATTTGCAATCATTTGAGAAAAGCTTTTAAAACAAGAGTTTAATTAGAAATTTTGTGATGGCTACTATTCAAATTGGCTTGCCGCTATTCAAATTTTTGTTGCTGTAAATTACCAAATTAATTAGAGGCATAGTCTATTTAACAATTTTTTGAGTGTTACCTATTTTTGTCTTGCTACTATCGAATATCTGTTTGCTAGCCTATTTTCTTTCTACAAATTTTTCAATACTGAATTTTTCTGGACATTGGGAAATTTGGAATATTGAATCAATCACTGTTAGAGCTGTCCACATACTCATTATTTCGATCAACATTTTGATATTGTAAGAGTTCATGGATCAATTCTTTTGCTTAGGGCTGTCTAAAACTTGATAGTAGATTTTGTTGATTTGCATAGGGTCGTAATTGCTCTGTTTATGTTGGTGAATTTATTGTGGACAATGGAGCTTAGTTGCATAAGAATGAGAAATTGGGTGGATGAAAGTCTTGCTGATTTTTCATTTCATATTTGGGTTGGGGGGTCAATTTTATTGGGGACATTGAAATTATGTGATCCCTAGTCCTACTAGTGCAAGTTAAATTTAACTTAAAATTTCAGGCAGCATTGAAGGTGTTGATGGTTCTAATTTATCTATATATGGTTTTTACCTTTTGAAGGGAACGACCACCACGTTGCTTAGATTTTGAAGGATTTTGAAGACGAAGACTAACTCAGGAAGATGGCAAGAAGTTTGCATCTGGAAAAATAATTAACTTGATGACAAGTAATGCCCAGGCACTTCAGGTTTTCTCTCTTACCATTTGCATTATGTGTACATAATTTACTTCATAATTGGTCATTTACAAAACCCAATTCAGTTCAATGCTGAGTAAGTCTATTCATACCACCCTATATCCTCTTCCATTCTCTTATATTTGTAATGGGTGGTAGTATTCCTAGTATGAAAACTTAATTGGATGCCATTGAAGAAATATATAAATGCTGCAATTTGGGTTAATAGATTTTGAAATTAATAGTAGAAATCAATCTCACAAACCACCGTGGCCACACTTGAAAAACTCTACTCTTCTTCTTTAATCTTTGAAATTTTCTGCAATCTTTTGCAAAAAGTCACTAAAAGCATAATATAATTAAATTTTTTGTGATTGCTGTCATTTGGCTTGGTTCTACTTAAATTTTTGTCTCTGCAAACTATCACAAACACTTAAAAAGTTGTTAAAAGTATAGTAATTTGTTTTTTCTGATTGTTATCAATTGTCTTGCTTCTTTTCAAATTTCTATTTACCAACCTATTTTCTTTCATCAAATTATTACCTTATTATTTTTCAAAATTGAAAATTTCTGTAAATTTGGAAATTTTAAATATTGGATTCATCACTATTAGAGCCTGAAGTCCACATGCTAATTCTTGGCCTATGTGTTTCTTGAAACCTTTACTTATTGTTGTCAAATAGCTACACCTGGATTCTTGAACTGATACTGTGATAGTTCATGGATCAGTTCTTGGCAATAGATTTTGATGATTTGGGCTGGGTAATAATTGCTATATTTATTAGGGCGAATTTATCGTTGGAAAATAGGGTTGAGTTGTATAAGATTGAGAAATTAAGTGGGTGAATGTCTTATTGATTTTTGTTTTCATGTTTGGATTGGGTGGTCAGTTTTACTGGGCCATGAAGTTATGTGATTCCGTGTTCTACTAGTGTAAGCAAAGTTTAACTCACTTTCTTATAAAGTTTTAGACAACACTGAAGGTGTTTTATTATTCTACTATATTTCTATTTATGTTCTTTTTACCTTTTGAAGGGACCTGCCAAAATTAGAGTTTTAAGGCAAACTCATGAAGCTCAGAAATGTTTGTCTGGGAAAAATAACCAACTTGATTAGAACTAATGCCAAGGTACTTGAATATGTTTTCTCTTTGACCATTTGGGATTTGGATATATAATTTAATTCAAACTGGTGTGTGTTCATATGTAACCAAACAACGTATAGATTAAGTCCAGTCAGATTGATGAATTGTAGTTTGACACCTTTTGATAAGAAAGTCATTGATATTTGGGTGGATGAAAGTCTTGCTGATTTTTCATTTCATATTTGGGTTGGGGGGTCAATTTTATTGGGGTGACATTGAAATGATGTGATCCCCAGTTCTACTAGTGCAAACAAATTTAACTTAAAATTTCAGACAACATTGAAGGTGTTGATGGTTCTAATATATCTATATATTGTTTTTGACTTTTGATGGTGGCCAGATTGCTCTAATTTCGAGACTAACTCAGGAAGTTGGCAAGAAGTTTGCGTCTAATTCACTTGATGACAACTGATGCCAAGGCACTTCAGGTTTTCTTTCTCTTTCCATTTGCATTATGTGTACATGATTTACTTTGTAATTGGTCATTTACAAAACCCAATTCAGTTCAATGCTCAGTAAGTCTACTCATACTACCCTATATCCTCTTCTATCCTCTTATATTCGTAATGGGTGAGAGTATTCCTGGTATGAATACTTAATTGGATGTCACTAATGAAATATATAAATGTTACAATTTGGTTTAATGGCTTTTGAAATAAATAGTAGAAATTAATATCACCAACCACCTTGGCAGCACTTGAAAAATTCTACTCTTCTTCTTCAATATTTGAACTCACCTGCAATCATTTGCGAAAAGTCACTAAAAGCATAATATAATTAAAAATTTTGTGATTTCTGCCATTTGGCTTGCTTTTACTTAAATTTTTGTCTCTGCAAATTATTACACACACTTAAAAAGTTGCTAAAAGTATAGTAATTAAATTTTTTTCTTATTGTTAGCAGTTGTCTTGCTTCTTTTCAAATTTCTGATTACTAGCCTATTTTCTTTCATCAAACTATTTTTTTTTTGATAAGTAATCAGAAAGCTTATATAGAAAAGAAAAAGAAAGACATACAAGAAGTTCATGATGATGAACAACAAGAGAATGAGAAAAACTACTAGGGAACAAAGCTAAGAGAGGACATAAACACTGAGAGAGAAGAACAATTAGTAAACCCCCAACACCGAGACCACTCTAATAGATTACGCTGGCATAAAAGCTTTAGCTCAAACAAGGTCTTCTCTTTGTCCTCAAAGGAACGGCGATTCCGCTCCAACCACACAGTCCACATTAAGCACCCTGGAATCAAATTCCATATGTCCGACTTATCCTTTCCATGCCACTGATGCCAGCAAGAGATCAATTCCGCCACCGATCCTGGCATAACCCAAGGAATCCCAAAGGCCTGAAGCATCGAATACCATAGAGAGTGGGTAACAGGACAGTGCAGGAGAAGGTGGTTAACCGACTCCCCATCCATGCAACACAAACAACACCTATTAACCAAAGGCCTACCCTTAAGCATGAGGTTATCCAGGGTGAGAATCCGGCTATGAGCAGCAGACCACAGAAAGAACGCCACCCGCTTAGGGATCTTAGGTTTCCAAACCCCCTTCCAAGGAAGCCAAGAATCCGAAGCACCCCGGATCGCTAGGTAATAAGACCGAGCATCAAACATACCATCCCCTTTGAGCCTCCAATAAAGGATGTCTCTCCTACTACCCTGAGGGATACGAGCTTGGATAAGCCGGAGAAGAGAATACGAAGCCGCCAACTCCCAATCCTCAAAAGCTCTATAAAACGTTATATTCCACACTCTATTACCTATTAATTTTTCAAGATTGAAAATTTCTGGAGATTTGGAAATTTTAAATATTGGATTCGTCACTATTAGAGCCTGAGTCCACATGCTCATTCTTGGTCTCAGCGTTTCTTGAAACCTTCACTTATTGGTGTCAAATACCCCCGCCTTGTATTTTTTTGACTTCATACTATAATACTAATAGTTCATGGATCAGTTCTTGGCAATAGATTTTGTTGATTTGGGCTGGGTCATAATTGCTATGTTTATAAGAGTGAAGTTACTGTGGGAAAATAGAGTTGAGTTGTATAAGAATGAGAAATTTGGTGAGTGAAGGTCTTGCTGATTTTTGTTTTCATTTTTGGATTGGAAGGACAGTTTTACTGGTTCATGAAGTTATGTGATCCCCTGTTCTACTGGTGTAAGCAAAGTTTAACTCACTTTTTTATAAAGTTTCAGACAACACCAAAGGTGTTGATCGTTCTAATATTTTTATATGTGTTCTTTTTACCTTTTAAAGGGAACTGCCAAAATTTGAATTTTAAGGCTAAATCATGAAGCTCAAAAGATATTTGTATCTGGGAAAATAACCAACTTGATTAGAACTGATGCCAAGGTACTTAAATATGTTTTCTCTTTACCATTTGGGATTTGTATATATAATTTAATTCAAACTGGGGTGCGTGTATATATATTATAGAGTCACTGCATTTTGTAGCCAATGTGCATATCTACTTAAACAAAACTTTTAGTCTATGTAAAGGTGTGCAATGTCAACTCCATATATGTGTTCATATGTAACCAAAGCAATGTATAGATTGAGTACAATCAGATTGATGAATTGTACTTTGACACCTTTTGATAAGAAAGTCATTGATAGCTTAGCTTGAACAGTGTGGAATGTCCTTTGCTTTGACTCTTTTAGTTGCTGACATGGACATAACAAACTAACTAAAACTTCAAAGAACTAAAAAGCTAGGATGTTAAAAAGCTAACAAATGTACAAACCAAACAACACATGGATCCTCATTATTCAAAGAACTAAAAGATTATTCAATAAGGTAAATATCTTGCCTTGATACGCAGGTACTAGCATATCTATTTTGTTCAGCTGGAGGAATTTTTTTGTTCATGGAGCTTTAACCCACTTTCAAGCCAACCAAAGAGTTGAATGTCTATCATTTCCCCAAATTAATGAAAAATGTGCAAAGGGGAGCAATGCCGAGTGGTCTAGGATTTCCCACATTCCAAATATCTATTTTGATGAATGTATGAAGCACGAAACAGTTTGAAGATCATGTATATTATTAAGATGGATGACCAGTAAGCTTTCTCCGACCTCATCCTCCTTTCTTCTCTTATACTCTCCTTTCCTACAACACTGGAGTATTTTCATAATTTCTCTGAATTTCTTCCTTTGTCTCTTCAGTTTCCCCAAATACTTTTGTTTTTGGTCATCTTATAAATCAATAAATTTGTTGCCTCAATGTGCTGTCACTAGGGACAACATGTCTATTATGTTCAGCAGAAGGAAATATTTAATTAATTTAGGGAGTTTTTATCTAGTCCGAAGATAATGGAAGTATATAAGATTGTTAAGTTTTCTTAAATCCTCTCTTCTCTTCTAATATATAAAGTACTAATTCAATCCAATAAGTATATATCATTCATGCCAATTATCCACTCTTTCCTCTCACTTTTACTATGACATTTTCTAACTTTTTACTTAGTATATGTTCCATCTTGATATTCTTATATATGTAATTTTCACATGTTGATATCATTGCATCAATGTTGTAAGCCACAGGTAGCACTTGGTTCCAATGCAATTGTTTCATTGAAGTGAGTTCTTTCAATCTCATCTTCTTCTCATTTGATTCCTTTCTTTCACAACCCTATTATGAATCCTTTCTTTTCGGTTCTTTTTCTTGCTTTCAATTTTTTTTGCTGTTTACTAAATTTGTTGTTCATATACTTTACAGATTTTGGTTATCCTTCATTTCCAAAGTAGTGGCCATGTACTTCAGGAAAGGGAAAGAGTGGTCCAGGATTCACCCTATTCCAAATATCCAGAAAAACTTTTGGTTCCTATTCTAAGCTAGCTCAAAATAATCTAAAATTGGTATTTTCTCTCAAACGTCCTTTTTCTTAACTTGTCACTTTTGAATAAACTAGTTTTTCTTTTTTTCACTTACCATATTTCTTGTTCACTTATTTTATTGTGATTTCACTTTTATTTGTTTAAAACTTGTAATTTTATGTAGTGCAAGTGTGCAACATATTTTGCTGTATAGTGTATGTAGACTAAGTTTTTGTTTCATTCAATCCCTTTAGTTTGTTTCTTATTAATTTTATGTGTAAAATTCTCTTCTACTTGTTACCATTGCATTGACTTCACTGTAATGTTTTGACTTGTCCATTCTCTAATAAGTAGGCTTTTTATTTGTACGAATTTTAAAGTTCAGTATCATGTTCACCCATAGAGAGAAAATATTGAATATATGACTATGGCCTCTGACATTGTCTTTAAGTGAACCTGGAATTTTAAACTCCTATATAGTTCGTTAACATCATGAATTATTTTGGTGCTATTTTCAAACTTGAGAAGTAATTGATGACATAAATAATTTTAATGTTGTTTGTTATGGTTTTCTAACTTGAAGCTTTCATGCCAGTGACTTTAACAGCTTATTGGATTATAAGGTAGACACCTATAGTTAGTCTTTTTATTTGTTGGTTGTCATCAAAAAGTATTTAACTAAATATTATTTGCACACCTCTCTATTAGAAAATTTTAAAATACTAGCTTTGATTGAGAGTTTCCATCTATTTTGGGTTTTTTTTTTTTCCATTAACCTTTACATTATTGTCTTTCTCAACTGGTGACATTCTGGTGGTTTCTCTAGATCAGGCAAATGGTCAAAGGATAGTTCTCAATATCTTAAGCATACGGTGATGGATCTTTCTGTATAAACTAACACAGATTGTACATTATTCACTATTTTTAATACAATTAGGTTTTGTGACTATAAGGAGTGATAAATTAAATTACTCTATGTTTTGCTACTTATGGTGAATACTGATATAAGTAGTTTAAGCTACCACGGTGTTGATCCATTTTGATGACTTCCATTAACGGTTTAGAAAAGGCACCAATATCATTGTTTCTAGTTTCTTTTAACACAACAATTTAGTGAGGAACTTTCCCCTGAAACTGGATAAATGCATGACTCTACTGGTTTTTTAATATATATATATATATATATATATATATATATATAACAAACTATTAAGTTGTAAATTCTTGTGAATGAGTTGAATGTCTTTGGTTGTTGAGGATGCTAACCAAAAAGATCACATAGGTTCTATCTAGTGTAAAACTTTTTGAAACATTAGACAATTAATGACCAACTATGTCCTTCTATGACCTGAAGCTTTAGTGCTGCTAACTGCAGATTAAACTTTTTGTCAATTGTAGCTAGTCCTTTGCATGAGATAAAATGAGATGAAAGAGCCTTGGAGATTAAGGCCTCTATTTGGATATTCTCAAGCTTGCTTTGAGCATACTTTTTTTCCCCTTATAATTATATTGTTGTCATGTGTTGGCTTTTGAGACAATATCTATTGTTTCCAATTGTAGGAACAATTTATTATAATTGCAAGACAACAAAGTTTGTTAAAGTTGCAATTTCTCTCAAATTTTCCAATTTTCCTCTTTTATTGAATTCACTCTTTTTTTACTTTTTTTAAAAAATAGGATACCTTTCTAAATAAGAGCACTTAGGACTCGCCTCTAGCCAATAAAACATATGGGCAACTAACCTCCCCTACCAGATTCAATTGTTGGGAAATCTAGGGACATTCACCCCTAATGGGCTAAACAGTTTATACTCAGATGCATCTTCAACCTGTTCATCACACTTGAGTTTCTTACTAACAACACCCAATTAAAATCTCTCACTTGGGATAAATTCTTTTGTAATATAAAAGGAAAAGTAAAAGAATCAGTCTTCTCTCTAGTCAATTACATGTCAATAGTGAAAGATAGGCTATTATATATGTGGGTGGCCTAAATCTTTTGTCTCCTCTTCATCTACTTGAACACTCTACACTAGCATATTTGAAAATCGCATAGCCAAATAGTTAGAATACCTTCTACAGTAACTGGAGAACCTATAGTTTATGCATGAGCTATACATTTGCAAGAAGCCACAAAATCTACTTATGGTGTAACTTGCTCATGTAGTTTAGTAAAAAAGGGTCTAAGATTTCCATGTTCCTTTGATTAAGAATTTAAGATAAACCTTTGATACATCTTGTTCTAAGGTCAAAATCCTTTAAAACTGGTATGTTCTCTCAAACCTTTTGTTTGCTGTTTAGCCTTGAAGTTGACTAACTATTCATGATTTGTTCTCTACTATGCTTATTCTTAGGTTAATGATATCCAAAGAGTTTTATGTCAAACCATTAATTCATATTTATTTAACATATTTTGCTGCATAGGTTTTGTGTATCTTCAAATTTTAGCTCTATTTTATTGTGGTTCTTCCATTATGGTTGGATTTCTTTTTGCATATCAAATATTTCTCAGAAACTAAGAAAGTTTTTAGGATTTCATTTGAATTATTGCATTTACTTATGTTTTCATATTCTTTGTTAATATTCAACTCTGATCTGTTTGTTACAGTTGCACTCCCTGCGTTGAAAATTTCGCAATACTAAAGTTTCTGTGCATGGGAGAGGAGGATTCTAGAAAAATTTTCTACAAAACCAGATACTTTCAAGCCAAAATTGGAAGGTTGTTTCAACTCCAATTTTGATGAAATTTCCTAATGAAGAGAGCTTCGTGTGAATGGTGTTGTTACTTGAAATTCCTCTCCATTTGCTCAAATGCTAAAGCCCACTTGGTGGGATCTTTTCTTCTTTTTATTATTGTTGGTATCTTAGTGTGATGAATATTTGTTGTAATCCAAGAATGACATGTTTTTGTTGTCTTTGTAGCAGATAACGTTTGTTTTTAGAGAAGATTGTTGTAAACTCATATTCTATAGTGGAAGATTTTATTGGACTAGGTCCCGTGGTTTTTTCCTTCTCATTGAAGGGTTTTCCACGTAAAAATTTGGTGTCTTGATTATGGATTGTTGCTGAATTTTTTATTTATATTTGTTATTGTGATTTGCTAATTTATTTGAAATATCCATTAAATTGCACAAAGAAGGAAAAAGGAAATAATTATGTGTTGAATTAATTGGCTGTCATTATCCATATGCGGTATAGGAAATATTTTTCAACCAAATGCAAGAGGAATTTTTTTTTTACAAATGTCTTACTGCCTTCACTTCAATGTCACCCCTCCATGCCTCCATTTGGATTTTGAGTTACCATTTTGTTTGCATTTGAAAGATAAGCTTATAAAAGCCATGATGTAGGCAACTGAACAAGGACTCGTGTTATCATAATGCATGCTTCTTGGTGAAGTGAACCTAGTGGTAATCATCATTGTTTGTGACTTTGTTCCACTTCCATCTGAATAAGGACACATTCTTTGCCCTCGTTTCATTCCTTCTTTCTTTATCAGGCCAAACTGATGGCAATCAAGGCAAAGAGGTTTGCTAGGAGGTGTTTTATTTTTTTGCTGTATAACATTGAAAACGAGCCAAAGCCCACCAGCCCATTCTCATTGAGAAATTCAGGCTTGATAGAAGATCAATCCATTGAAGCTCTTGAAGTGGATCTTGAAAACAAGTTTATTGGGGGTGGTCCTTTAGATAGAGGCTGTGTCAGTTGGAAGACACTAGTGCTGAGGTTGTCAACTCAATAACTTGCATCAAAGTTGGCTATCCAGGATGCTACTGCTACTTGATACTTCTTTGAAATGAAGAAGAAAAAAAAAGGTAGGACTAGCTAGGAAGTCTAGAGGTTGTGTATGATACGTGTTTGTCAATTCCACAGTTCCTTTTCATCATGGATGAGTAGAGGAGAAGGGTGGCAATATTAATCCTGAATATTTCTTATCCTTTCATGCTATCAATTACATTGCACTGCTCTGCATTTACAGAGTTGTACATTGTTCTACCTTTGAAAAAGATTACAAGGTTTTTTTTATCTTTAAAATTTTTTGGGTCATGCAAAATGTCCTATGCAATTTACATATAATATTTAAGTTACTTCATATTTCGTACTTCTATAAACCTCTCTAGCTATCTTGTACATTAGTGTATGGTTTTCCCTTTCAATTTTGGTTGTAGAGATTATATATTTTCCACTATTGGTTTAAAGCAGTTGCAAATATAATTTTGTCATATGTGCTGCAGTAATTGATTTTCATAACTTGTGAATCAGGTCCTGCACATGGATAGGCATGAGTATATGTTGTTCAGGTCCTATTTCTGCTGTCATTTGAGATTCGTTGAAGTCTGCACTTGTGTTGCTTCTTTATTCGTTAGAATCCATCTATTTATTCACTCCCTTAATTATTTTTATTTCAAGCTCTGGAAGAGATTCATGGGAAATGATAAACCTCCAGCACATTTGGGCTACAGTAGGAATAATAACGTGGACATAATACCTAAATTGTGTATTCACTTTCTTTTGTCTTCTTTCTTTCTTTCTCTCATACTGTTTAGTTCATCACTAATGGCCATAATTCTTCTCTGTTTCAACTTTCAATTCTTCTAATATATTGACTAATTCTCATTTGGCTAGTTTATGATGGCAAATGGCACTATTGATGGCAGTGTGGTTAGATGTGGCAAAACGGGTAGGGTGGGGCGGGTTAGGTCGACCCGTATTTTTTGCATGATTCTTTTTTAAAACATGTATTTACCATTTAATAAGTCATATAGCAAATTATTTAGTGTGAAATGTAATACTTTAAATTTACCACTCGTATTAAGAAAGAGCTCAACTCAACATATTAATATTTGTTTAGTAATTATAAAAATCCTAACATTGTTAATCAAAATGAAATAGCACAAACACAAAGGAGTTTTGTTTACCCTTTGAAAACTACTTAAAACAAACACACAAGATTCACTTCTACATAATATCAATGTCTCAAAGCATAAAAAACAATATATTACAAATGCCTTATTGGATAGCTAATTTGTGATAAAGAATAAAAGCATATAAGAGATTAATAATCTTGAAAACTAATTTCATAATCTAATATTTTGCAAAATAATTTAATAGTTGTGTTTAATTTTAGGTGCAATGTGATTGGCACTCAATTTCAATTTGAGAATATACATTAAAGTTTGATTATTTACTTATTTTATATATGGCATTTTTTATAAATATTATTTCATTGTTAAGCAATACAAATCCCAAAAAATCATCTTTTATTTTGAAAAGTCATTTATTTTAGCCGTGAACTATTAAAAGATAGTTTTGGTCCCTACATTTTTTGTCAATTCTCATTTTGGTCTCAAAATTGATTTTGTTACTAATGTCATCCCTAAAAAAAGAAAATCGTTTTTAAAATGGTTCTTGCCGTCAGCCAATCAACGAAAAAATTCTACGTGTCTAACGGAATGCCCTATTTGCTGACATGGTGCTAATGTGACCATTAAAATATTATTAAAAAAGATTATTTGACATTTTTAAATGCCATGTCAACATTTTATTAATAAAAAAAAAAGTCAGATCAGATTATTTAAACTAAATTAAAAATAAATTAAAAAACAAACCTTAAATCTAATTAAAACACAAACCTTTAATTTCTTAATTTTAATTTAAACTGAAAATACAAATTTGATTTTGATGATGCAAAGAAAATCTGTAGGCTGGATGTTTCGGACTTGAAAGGACCACTTGCTCTCTCGATGGCCTGAAAAACAAAGAAAAGCGATCAAAGGTGACCGGGGTCGTCGGTCAAGAACCCTCCGATAGCAAATTTAGTTTCCTCTCTATATTTTTGGAGTTCCAACTTTTTGGGAGAAGTAAAAACATACATTTTTCTGGTCTAAATGGGTGTTTATATAGTGTCCTAGGAATAGTTATTGAGATTGTAACCTTCCCTGGATTTGAGGAGATGCGAGGGTTCAGGGATAACTTCCACAACCGTTTAGATGTTATATTTTCTCATACAACGGTCACTGGATAGTTATGCGTAGGTTGTGGAGTGGTGAAATGTTGTCAGTAATTCCAAGTGTAAAGGTCTCGTCCAGGGGTCCTCTTGTGGACGAACCCCTTCAGGACGGGGATGATAGCTTTTTCCTAGGACGAGTGTTGTGAGTGTGTTTTCGCCTAAGGACGACCATGGGCGTTAGTCTCGTCTTGGTGCTTTCTTCTGGACGGCCGCTGGTGTAGATGACCATGGACGGTCTTGGAGTAATTTAATTTTTCTTCATTCCTCATCAGTTGCCCCCTCGTCAAGGGGTCACACAGTACATCGCCAGACTTTAGGACGAGTTTTTCAAGAACATTTATTATTATTATTTTCTATTTTATTTGTTTTTCAAACAGCGTACCACGTGTCATGCTCTCATAGGTGGTTGGTCATGTCGACTTACCTCCTCGAGGCAGATGCCACGCGTCGCCTTCTCATTGGTCTCATCGTTGTGAATACCGAGACTTCTCTGCCTATAAATAGTGGTTTTCCTCTCGTGCCCCTCTCATTTTTTCAGATTTTCTGTTTTGACATTCTCGTCTGTCGCCTCGTCTAGGAGTGTTCTCAGCGTCTTTAGTATCTTTCTTCTAGAGTCAGGTATTCCCCTTACTCTCATTCTCAAGCTTTCCTTTTTAAGCTTTAGGACGTCTGAAATGGCTACCTGTTCGTCTAGCGACAGTATAGACAAGACCATAGACGAGTACCATGATTCTTCTAATTATAGCACTTCCAGTAACGATAGTAGTAGTAGTAGTAGTGGCTACACAACAGAGGAGTATACCTCTAGCGTTCCTAGAATTCCCGTCGAAACCTTACAGGAAAATATTAGGACGAGGGCAGCCTTTGGAGCTGATACCTTGACGAGTGTCCCGCCGTCCTCCCTTTTGGACGAAGAAAAAACTGTGTATAGTTGTGCTATATAAATCCCTTCTAAGACGGACAAGAAAAGGTTAGATGCTCTTAGGAGTTGGTTCCAAATCCCAGACAATCTGAATCCTAAGTTAGCCGTCCGAGGGGAATGGTGTTGCCAATCCCGTTTTGGAATAAGTATTTACAAAGCTTATTTGCTAGAGGGGCTTAGATTTCCTTTGAACGCCTTCGCTAGGGAATTACTCACTAGGCTGGGCTTGGGAGTTTGCCAGTTTAACCCCAACATGTGGAGACTTATTGTCTCTATACAAGTCTTATGGAGGGAGGTATTTGATGGGAACCGTCCTATCACCGTGGACGAGTTTCTGTACTATTATAAACCCTCCGAGATAAGTCAATCTCTAGGTTTTTATCAGTTCACAGCTAGGGGCAATGACTGTAGGTTGATTAAGTTTTTGCCTTCGTCTGACAGAAACTAGAAGACGGAATTTTTCTTTGTCTTTGGTTTCTGGCGGGGCATCCTATCGAGGTTGGTAGAGATGTATTTGCCACTTATATTGGAGAATTAAGGAACCTTTGTCAAGAAGGTATGTTATGTTTTTCCTTCATTCTTTTTTATTTGTTTTGGTATATTTTATCTTTAGACAGTTGTCTAACCTTAATTTTCCTCTCTTTTTTTTTCAGTTGTTAAACGTCCTTCTTTAAGTAAGTTTCATCGTGACCGCGTTCACAGAGCTTGTCTACACCCCGAGAGGAATTTTCACTCATTGGTGACTCTTTGACGCTTGCACAGGTGGGGACTTGGCCCTGATCCATCTGTTGAAGCCTTTGCGCACGAGCAAACTATTTGTAGACATGTGTGCCTTTCTTACTTGAAATTTTGAAATTTTTTTTTATTTTTTATATATGTGTACATGTGTTTTTCAGGAATAGCAACCATGAAAGGAATAAGGGGAAGGAAGTGATTGACGAGACGGCCAGAGTTGAAGTTCAACCCCAGCCTCGTTCTGCTGCTAGAGACAAGAGGAAAAGCTTGTCCAAAAATTTGGACCTGGGAAGCTTACCTAGTCGTTGGGGGAAGAAGACCAAGCATGGGTCGTCCAAGCCCGAAACTGCTAAGTCTGACCCTCCTTCCTCCTTGTCGTCCATCACAATCGTTGATGTTGACTCATCTATGACCGTTGGCATCGCTCCGTCCAAGACCTACGCTCTTGCTTCGTCCTAGCCTCCTCAAAGGATTTCTACGAACTTATTGGAGAATGAGGATTTGGCTTGGGAACGATTCCAAGAGGCTGTAACAGGTGAGGACGTGGCTGCGTGCTACGACATGTCTTTGAGGGAGTTTGAGCACTCCGGTGTCCACAACCTTTTTAAGGTGAGCATCTTTGTCTCGTCTTGCTTTAGCCATGTTATCTATTGTTATTTTTATATCTTGAACCTTCTTATCTTCCATGTAGGCAATGTCGAAGTTCATAGCTGCGTCCAGGCAGGCCACGGAGATGGACAAGACGAGGATCCTTCTAGAGAAAAGAATAGAAGAGATTAAAAATGACTGCAGGACTTGGGCCGAGGTGGCGAACAAGGCCGAGGACGAGGTCAAGGGGTTGAGTGCTTTGGTGGGGGACCTGAAATCCGATGCTGCTAAGAAGGACGACCGTCTTGACTTTCTTCAAAAGAAGAATGACGAGCTGAGTCTCCTCCTCAAGAAAGCTAAAGACGACGCAGTGGAGGAGTTCAAAGCGTCCAAAGAGTAAACTGACCTGCTGGACACGAACTATGTAGCAGGGTTTGAAGATTTTAGGATGGATGCTATAGACAACTTTCCTGGAGTTGACTTTAGCACCATTAAACTCAACCTTGGCGCTGCTATAAGTTCTCTCCTCCAAATAGGCTCAGACGATGTTAACATTGAGGACGATGCCACCACCAAACCATCTCAGGACGACCCCACCGTTGATGCCCCCCTTCTTGAAGACAATTTTTAAATTAGTGCTATTGTTATTTTGGTTTTCTTTTGGTCCGTTGTTTTTGGACCCTTTTTAAAATGTATTTGAGTACAATTACCTCGCCCAGAGTGTTCTGGGCGAGTTTATTAACAATTGCCTTTTAAGGCTTATTTTATAAGGGTTTTTGGGCGATGGTCGTCTACCCCCTTTAGACTAAAAAATATTTTTCCTTTATCCGTTATTTATTGTATGGACGAGCTTATCCATTATTTTCACCATTTATGCTATTGGCTTTTAAACAGTGTTCTAAGTGTTGAATGATCGTCCATGTGATTTTCTTATGGACGACCCACCTAGGCATGGATGTCTTTATTAGCTAGTCAAACCTTTACAAGTGGAACTCGTCTTAGGACGATAATGATGACTTTGCAGTACTTTACCTCTTCCTTTGGGCAATTATCACTCGTCTTCTTGCAAAAAGGCTTATAATGTTTTACTCGTCCTAAGACATCGAGGCATATTGGCTAGTTGCTCGTCTTTGAAACTTTATGCCTTAACGTATGCCTTTTTCTTGCCTATCTTTCTTAGACGAGTATGCCTTAGCTTTTTCTTTTTGCTTTATCCTTATCTCAAGGAAAGCTTGGACGAGTATGTCTTAACTTTTTTCTTTTTGTTTTATCCTTATTTCAAGGAAAGCTTATGAACGATACATCCCTGCGTCCAGAGATTTTCATTCGTCTTAGGCTTTTGCCCCCTTGTGGGTATTATTATGGAAACTAGATTAAGTATATCAGAAATCCAAACCATATTATTGCATGAATATTGTCCACAAATATGGCACGTTTTAGAAGCTGGTGCCTTATTGAAACACTTAAGAAAATACATAACCTTGTCTTTTACAAACTAGTCTGTAGACGGTGCAAACGTTTAAGAACACAACAGTAGGTATAAGTAAACACAAATTGTGGCTGTAGTTGCCCATAGTATCAACCTCGCCCCCAGATTATTTCGTCCAAGTTCATCACTGATAGTACCTCCTCAGGTGTTCCATGTTATAGGGGTGCTCTAACTTTCGTCCGTCCAGGGCCTCCAGGTAGTATGACCCTTGCCTCTTGCAGTTGATTACTCTGTAGGGTCCTTCCCAATTGGGTCCCAATTTTCCATGAGCCGGATTCCTAGTTGCTAAGGAGACTCTTTTGAGAACAAGGTCCCCAACACTGAATCGTCTAGGTTTCACCATGGCATCATACTGCCTAGCCATAAGATTCTTGTATCTTGCAGTTCTTTGCTCCACATCCATTCTTACCTCGTCAATAAGATCGAAATCAAGACGAAGTTGTTCCCCATTCTCTCTCTCCTGATGCTTCATCACTCGATGATTAACAATATGAACTTCTGCCGGTATGATGACTTCACTTCCATAGGCTAGTTTAAAGGGGGTCTCTCCTGTCGGAGTTTGCACAGTCGTCCTGTAGGCCCAAAGAACACCTGGTAGCTCTCTTGGCCATATCCCTTTTGCCCCTTCGAGCTGAGTCTTGATGATTTTCAGCAAGGATCGGTTTGCTACTTCTGCTTGTCTATTTGCCTGTGGATGGGAGGGTGAGGAATAGTGATTCTTGATCCCAAAATGATTGCAAAAGTCCTTGAAGGGTGCGTTGTCAAACTAACGTCCGTTATCCGATACTAGTACCCTGGGTACTCCGAACCTACATAGAATATTCTTTCATACAAAATTTTTAACATTTTGTTGAGTGATTGTTGCAAGAGATTCGGCCTCTACCCACTTGGTAAAGTAATCAATCCCTACTACCAAAAACTTCATTTGTCTAGTTCTCATGGGGAAGGGACCTAGGATATCTAGTCCCCACTGTGCAAAGGGCCATGGGGTCATCATTGGGATCTGGTACTCTGACGGTTGTCTAGGGACATTGCTATAATGTTGACACTGGTCACAAACCTTAACATAGGCCTTAGCATCTGCCTGCATTGTAGGCCAATAGTAGCCTGCACGGACGACCTTATGGACTAGTGATCTCGCTCCTGAATGACTTTTACATGCTCCTTCATGAACTTCCCTCAAAAAATAGTTTGACTCGTTAGGAGCCAAACACCTTAAGTAAGGTTGGGAAAAACCTCGCTTGTACAGCACTTCGTTTATGAGGACGTATTTGGCTGCCCTGACCCTCAACTTCCTAGTTTCATCTTTGTCTTCTAGAAGCCTTCCATCTTTAAGATAAATTACTATTGGACTCATTTAGTTTTCTCCCCCTCCTATCTGCTGTATGTATGAAAAGTCTATGCTTGGCATATATTGGACATTGTCATACTCGTCTGTAACTCCTCTTGTCGAAGCTGCTTTTGCCAAGGCATCTGCTTCCATATTTTCCTCCCTATGGATTTGAACAAAACTTATTGCTGAAAACTTTCGTGCGAGTCGTTTCACTTTGCTGAGGTATTTCTTCATTCGATCTTCCTTATTATCACACATTCCATTTACTTGGTTGATGACTAGCTAAGAATCTCCTCTGACTATTATCGACTCCGCCCCTAAGGACTTAGCCAATTCCAATCCTTTGAGTAAAGCTTCGTACTCAGCCTCATTGTTGGTGGTTTGATACTGTAGACGGGCCGCGTACTCCAGCTTGTCACCCTCAGGGGACTTTAGTATGACTCCAATCCCTCCTGCATATAGTTTAGACGATCCATCTACATTAATGACCCACCCTTCAACTCCTTCATCTTTGTCCAGCTCATCCTGACTGGGGGTGAACTCTGCGATGAAATCTGCTAATGCCTGTGCCTTTATCGTACTTCTTGGAAGGTATCTGATGTCAAACTTGCTAAGTTCAACAGCCCACTGTATTAATCGTCCAACAGCTTCCAACTTGTTCATTGCCTTCTTTATGGGGTGATCTGTTAGGACGTTGATAATATGAGCTTGAAAATAATGCCTCAGCTTCCTGGAAGCCGTAATCAAGGCAAAGGCTAGCTTCTCCATCATCGGGTATCGTCCTTCTGCTCCTCTCATTGCACGGCTTGTGTAATAAATTGGTTTCTGGATTCTCCCCTCTTCTCTGACCAACGCCAAGCTTACTGCGTGTGGGGACACCGCCAAGTACAAATACAGCTCTTTTCCAAGTACAGCAGACTCAGCAACGGCGCTGTCATAAGATATGTCTTCAAGTCCTGGAAGACCTTTCGACACTCGTCTGTCCACTCAAATGCCTTTCTGAGGACTTTAAATAATGGAAAACACTTGTCAGTAGCTTTCAACACAAACCTGTTAAGGGCGGTAACTCGTCCGATAAGAGACTGGACTTCCTTGATATTTTTCAGTAGTTCCATATTCAGTATTGCCTAGATTTTGTCCGGATTTGCTTCAATTCCTCTGTGCGAAACCATGAACCCCAAAAACTTCCCCGACGAAACTCTGAAAGCACACTTGCTTGGATTTAATTTCATGTTATATCGCCGTAGTGTATCAAAAGTCTCTTGAAGGTCGTCTAGATGATTGTCCTCGTCCTGGCTTTCACCAGCATGTCATCTACATAAACCTCCACATTTTGCCCGATTTGATGATGGAACATGTGGTTAACTAGTCTTTGGTAAGTCGCCCCTGCATTTTTCAAACCAAAGGGCATCACTTTGTAGCAATACAACCCTTGGCTTGTAATGAATGAGGTCTTCTCTTGATTCGCTTCATCCATCTTTATCTGGTTGTAACCTGAGAAGGCGTCCATGAAGCTAAGCACCCTATGATTTATCGTCGAGTCCACCAGCTGGTCAATGCGTGGCAATGGGTAATTATCCTTGGGGCAAGCTTTGTTTAAGTCGGTAAAGTCCACGCACATTCGCCACTTGCCGTTAGCTTTCTTCACCATGACCACGTTCGCCAACCAATCTGGATAATAAACTTCTCGGATGAACTCCGCGGCAACCAACTTCGAGACTTCTTCCTTGATGGCATTGTCTCACTCAGGAGCGAAAACCCTTTTCTTCTAACGCACTGGTTTTGAATAGGGACATACGTTCAAGCTATGAGTAATAACACTTGGATCAATGCCAGGCATGTCTTTATGACTCCATGCAAACACATCAAGGCTTTTCTTCAAAAACTGGACCAAAGCATGCTTTGCCTCTTCTTCCATGCTTGCCCCAATTCTAGTGAACTTCTTAGGCTGGTACTTTTCCAAAAGGACGTCCTCTAACACCTCAGTGGGTTCCGCTACGATCCTTCTCCCGTCTATACTCATTGCATGTATATGCTCGTTCATCGCCAACATGGCTAAGTAGCACTCTTTGGCGGCCAATTGATCTTCTTGTACTTGGCCCACTTCGTGCTCGGTGGGGAATTTGATGGACAAGTGGTAGGTAGAGGTTACCGCCTTCAAACTATTCAGAGTTGGTCTTCCAATAATTGCATTATATGACGATGTACAATCAACAACAAGGAAATTTACATCCTTGATTATCTGCTGTGGATATGTTCCAACGACCACTGGTAATGTGATGGTGCCCACTGGTTGCACATTCATTCCTCCGAATCCTACCAATGGCAAATTCACTGATCGAAGCTGATCTCGTCCTAGCCTCATTTGATGGAATGCGAGGTAATACAAAATGTCCGCAGAACTGCCATTGTCTATCAACACCCTCCTGGTCATGTAGTCAGCAATGAGTAGGGTGATGACTTTCGCGTCATCGTGTGGGTGGTGAAGTCGTCCTGCTTTCTCATCCGTGAATGTAACGGCCTGCTCGTCTACTTCCCTCGTCTTAGGAGGTCGTCCAAACAACTGGATGTTCTGCACCACCTTCAGGTATGTCTGCCTCGACTTAGATGACTACGCTATCGAGTTTCCTCCAATAATTTCTCTTATCTCTCCTAGTGGAGGTTGTGATGACTCTTCCACCTTAGCTTTCAGTTTCTCATCTCTCTGGTCTCGTCCAAGGAAGTTCCTTAGCTTTCCTTGTCTAATAAGATTCTCTATCTGCTGCTTCAAATCAAAACACTCGTCCGTGTCATGCTCGTGGTCTCTATGAAAGCGACAGTACTTGCTCCTATTGCGCTTGTTAGGATCTCCTTTCATCTTATCCGGCTACCTCAAGAACGGATCATCCTTGATCTACATAAGAACTTGCTCTAGTGGCATAATCAGGGGCGTGTATTGCTGATTCTTCGCTGAGGAACTTGCCTTCTTACCATCCTTGTCTTTTCTATCGTCTACCCGAGCCTTCTTTGGACGAGGTCCCTGATCTGCGTAACGCTGGTGGTCTGCTTCCAAGCGCTTTGCTCTCTTTCTCTTCTTGGCTATAATAGCATCCTCGGCATTTATGAAATTCTAGGCTAAATGGACGAGTTCGGCCATAGTCTATGGCTCCTGCTCGTAGAGCTTATGGATGAACAAGTCAGAATTGACCCCATTATGGATGGCGACCAACAATAACTTGTCATCCATTTCGTCTACTGTTAAGGCTTCCCTATTAAATCGGGTGATGAAGGACCTCAAACTCTCATTTTTCCCATGCTCTATAGTTAGTAAATTAGAAGAGGAACGCTTATGGTGTTGTCCTCCAATGAAGTTATTGACAAATAGCTTACTCAACTCTTCAAACGATCCCACTGAGTTTGGGGGTATTTTACTAAACCACACCCGCGCTGGTCCTTTAAGTGTGGTAGGAAAAGCTCTGCACATAATCTCGTTCGAGACCCCTTGAAGGTGCATGGTCGTCTTGAAAGTAGCAATGTGGTCACACGGGTCACGATTTCCATCATGCGAATCCAAGGAAGGCATTTTGAATTTTGGAGGTAGGGGATGACTATTGATGGAAGCTGTGAAAGGGGAGTCCGTTCGGTGAACCATATCATCCACTGGGTTTGCCCGCCTCATGTTCTCCTTCATCTCATCTATGGCTTTTCTCATCTGGTCCATCTCTCTTTCCAAGTGTGGCACTCTTCTTGAAGCAGTACCCCTTGTTTGATTTTCGGACTCGACATTTTCTCCTCCACCTTCTTGACTCTAGGCTCGTCCCTCCGTGTGCCTATCTTGGTACTGCCTCCTAAGGTTGATCTCCCTATTCAACTCCTGATTCTGACAGGTCAAATCTGCCATAGCGGCAACCATGGATTGTATATGTTGAATAGAAGGCGGTTGCATGACAGGCGCTGACCTGCGATCGTGAAGGGGATTACTAGAAGCATCCCTACTCTCCTGGTGGCCTGGGCTGGTAGCCCTTGCTCTTGTTCGAACCATTCAACATTTTGTCTAGAAAATGCTAATCGTTGACAACAAAAACAGATAGTCGAATGAAAAGAACAGTGAATAGAGTTTCCACAGACGGCGTCAACTGATGATGCAAAGAAAATCAGTAGGCTGGATATTTCGGACTTGAAAGGACCACTTGTTCTCTCGATGGCCTGAAAAATAAAGAAAAGCGATTAAAGGTGACCGGGGTCGCCGGTCAAGAACCCTCCGATGGCAAAGTTAGTTTCCTCTCTATATTTTTGGAGTTCCAACTTTTTGGGAGAAGTAAAAACATACATTTTTCTGGTCTAAATGGGTGTTTATATAGTATCCTAGGAACAGTTATTGGGATTGTAATCTCCCCTGGATTTGAGGAGGTGCGAGGGTTCAGGGATAACTTCCACAACCGTTTAGGAGTTATATTTTCTAATACAACGGTCACTGGAAGTTATGCATAGGTTGTAGAGTGGTGAAATGTTGTCAGTAATTCCAAGTGTAAAGGTCTCGCCCAGGGGTCCTCTTGTGGACGAACCCTTTCAGGACAAGGATGATAGCTTTTTCCTAGAACGAGTGTTGTGGGTGTGTTTTCGCCTATGGACGACCATGGGCGTTAGCCTCGTCTTGGTGACTTCTTCTGGACGGCTGTTGGTGTGGATGACTATAGACGGTCTTGGAGTAATATAATTTTTCTTCATTCCTCATCAGATTTAAACTGAAATTTTAAATTTTTTGATCACAATCCTCTGCACCAAACCCCAATCCCAACCCCAGGAACCCAAGTTACCTAACTCAACATCAAATTTTCTTAGTCACCAACCTCAAAGCATTAATTAATCCCTCTCTCTACCCATTGTTATCTCACTACAACATTACCACCATGAGAAATATTGTATTAGGATAATAATTTTTGGTTGAATGTATAATTGATTTTTGTGGAAGAATTTGTGTACAAATTTTGGAATATTTTGGGTTTCTATTATTTTTTTCTTGAGATTGAATATTCTGGGTTTGTTGTTCTTGTGTGTTCATGATTAATATGAATTTGGAATAGGAATTTTATAATTTTTTTCTTGTTTTCCTAGCATTGATGAAGATTGGATTTGGTTGCTAGGTTTGTTTCTTGAGTTGGGAAGAACAAATTGTTATATTCTTACGAAAAAGTAATGAAAAGAAAAAAAAAAATTAAATTAAATTAGATTTAAGGCTTTTTAAAAAAAAATTAATTTATTTTTTGTTTAAATTTTCTGACATGGCTTTTAAAAAAATTAAAATACTGACGTGGTATTTAAAAAATACTAAATAATTTTTTTTAATAATATTTTAATGGTTACGTCAGTGCTATGTTAGCAAGTAAAACATTCTGTTAGACACGTAAGATTTTTTTTTGTTTGGTTGACGGCAAGGACTATTTTAAAAATAATTTTCTTTTTTTGAGGATGAAATTAGTAACAAAATTAGTTTTAAGATCAAAATAAGAATTGGTAAAAAAAATAGGTACGAAAATTGCATTTTTGCCTGTGCAAAGCTTCAACTTCAAACTTGAAAAAGCTTTCAGAAAAGAGAAACCTGCGGTTGATTCCCTCTTTAGCATTACCTTTTCCTTCTGTTTGTTCATTTCTCTTTCTCTGCAACAAAACCAAAACACAAACACATACACAGAGAGAGCGACAGAGAGATGGGTGTTGCAGTAGGAGGAGTGATATTGGACGAGTCATTACTGTTAGCATCTAACTCTCCTCAACATGAAAACCCATCCTTGCAACCCGTTGCTGACTCTCTTCTCCGCAAGCTCCGCCATTCCAAAATCCCTACGGTATTTCTCTCTCTCTCTCTCTCTTCTTCAACTTCACTGTTCTTTGCCCAATATATTATTACAACCGTTCTGGGTTTTCTTTGATTTGAGGTGTACAAACTTTTTTTATGGTCAGTTACTCAATCTTTATGTATTTATAACTAAAAATTGTGTTCTGGGTATCTTTTATTTTGTCAATCAAATGGTTCTGATTATCCTCATGAATTAATTATAAGTGTTTTATTGCTTGCATGCTTACAATAACAACAACCACCACCCCCACCACCACCCAGACTTAGTTCCAAAATTTGGGGTTGGCCATGGATCCTTTGTAGTTAACCCATTCATAATAAATTGTCTAAATTTTCTGCTGGCCGTGATTATCTCTCATTTTGTGGAATAATATACTCTTTTGATAAGTTTTTATAAATGCTATTGATGATTTCTTTTTTCTTTGATTTCGAATTAATAAAAATTTAGTATAAACATTTTTTTATTCTTAAAAGAAAAATAGTAGATCAATAAAGGGGAAAGTCTAAATCTTTTCATGTGTTTTTCCTGCCATTAAAGCAACTTAAACTGTGTTCTTTTCCTCATAAGATTTTGTTTTGAATCCTTGACTTAGAGAGGATAACATAGAAAATTTACTCTCTAAGAAATGGATGTCTTATATGCCATGCATTTCTAAAAGTATTAAGTCCTATTGACCAGCATGCTTTGCCTTATTTGTGCAGGGGATTTCTTGTGACGTGGGGCTCTCAGATGATAAGGTAGTTTTTCTTGTGCTACTCATATAACATTGAACTTTTTTTCTGATAGATATAAATATATCAATATAATGTAAATTTATTGTCATTCTCATTTATTTGAGATCCATAACACAATCAAAAGTGAGTTTCTAATCTTATCATTGTTCAAGATTTTTTTTTTTAATTTTTATTTTGAATCACATGTTGAACTCTGTTCCGGATTTCATAAGTATCGTTATTTATTTGGTTACAAATTTTATTCCATTTTGTTAGCGTTAAGTATTAAGCTGCTAATTACTTGGGATGTCCTTGTACTGGTTCAAGACACTACTGAAATTTGGAGTGGTTTTTACAGCATTTCTTTAATCCTGATGGAAAAGCTGTTAACGTATTTGTCTTTTCTTGTTATAGGTGAGTCTTCTGAAAAGGCTGGCAACCCTTTACTCGTTTGATTGTTTTATCTTGAATGAATCTTCTGTAGATGATGCTAAAAATGAGATTATGCTAGCTTGGGGGGACACTGGAGGCAGTATTTTGTACGTAGTTTCTGACAAGAAGAAGGAATTCTTTCCTAAACTAAGCAATTGCGGTTGGCTGATCGTTGTTCTCAGTGAGTTCCACAAAACCTATTTTTCCCCAATGATGAAAGCCTCAGAGTTTTGTTTGGCTTGGGATATATAAGAGTATAAGACTGGATTTTCTGGAAAGTATTATCTTTTTATACTACTTTAGGTGTCTCAAAATGAATATTGAGCTGAGCTCTCTTTGGAATGTGTCTAGAGCTTTGTCTAACATAAAAGAATCTATACAACCATCTAGTTAATTATGATTACCTTGGTGTGAGATCTTTGGGATCTTATTTAGAAAAAAAATGTGATTTAGGAGAAGTTTTTGGTTTTATGATGGATGTATAAATTGGGTTAGAGACTGCAGTGGCCTTGATAGCTACAAATGACAATGGTACAGGAGTGTCCTATTCTGGAAATCAGTTATCTTGATGGGATGACAGTGACCTATAAATTCTTATGTCAACCAGAAAGAAAACTGCAAACATCTAATTGGCTTGATGTTCTGTTGCAGGATCTCTTGGTCAAGAATCAGCAGCAGGTGTGCACTTCCCTCTTCTGTGATCATACTGCATAGGGTGCTATTTTTAGGCATAATTATGTTTTGAGCCTAGTCATTTTCTGTCTTTCATATTCATCTTGCTACTCATATGTGCTTTTTACTTGGCCGGAATTTGATAGGCTCTCTTGACTGCATAACCAATTAAAGTTAAACTAGTAGCTTAGTCTATTTGGTCATTTTTTTACAGTTACTGAAGGTGGCAGTGCATGTGAGAACTCAATCATGATTTTTATCAACAAGCTAGAAGAGTTGCCTTCAACCATATGCCACATAAATAGAAAGGTTTCAAAAGTAACTTTTGTCCCTATATCACTGTTCCAGTTGTGGAAGATCTTATTTGTTTATTTATAAATTTTTAGTTTTAATGTTTAAAAATAACTTGGAGAAACAGATAGGTCTAGATTTTTTAAGAATAGGTTTTTATATCATTGTTCTTGAAGGGTGTAGGTTTTTGTTATTATAAATGTCTTGGGGCTACCTTAGCTTTATATTATTGTCCAAAGATACTTCTTGTAAGGAGAGAAGGGTGATAAGTCTAAGTTTTATTTAGTAGATTGGGTAAAAAATGTTCTTCATTAAAGGAGGGAGGTTTGAGGATCCGTAAATTGAGTACTTTTAATAAAGCCTTATTGGACCATGGAGGTGATCAGCGGTGAGCTTTTGGGAGATTATTAGAGCAGGGCAAAACTCCTTTTCAATCATCTGAATTTCCTAGCGGGGTATGGTTCTCATGTTCATTTTGGTATGACCTACGGTGTGGGGATTTTCCTCTTAAAAAGACCTCTTTCCAGATTTTTTTGTTGAGATCGGAAGTGGATAAGGAAGCTTCAATGGCTTCTTATTGGTCTTTGAAGATGACAGAAGTATTTGTGTTGGAATCCTCAGTTTTCTTAGTTGTTACAGGACTGGGAACTAGAGTCAATGGGCAATCTCTTTAATTTGTTGTATTCTAATTTTTGTCTCGTCAAGAATAGGAACAGTTAGTACAGAGGTTGATTTAATATGGAACTTTTTAAATTCATTTGAATTATGATACTCTGAGAGGGTCTATCTAAGTGCAATTCCCGTGGAGAAGCGTATGGGTACTAAGGTGCCTTGGGTAAAGTTGCTTACCCTGGGTAAAATTTAGATTTTAGACAATCTTCAGAAATGAAGTATTATGCTTGTTAATTGGTGTTGCATGTGCAAAAATAATGGGGAGTCAATTGAACATCTTTTACTTCATTATTCTTGAATATACTTGTTTTGCTTATAAAAAAAATAACTTCAGAATTTGATTGCTACAAATTGCATTATTATGCAGCTTATGAACTTACCTTATCATTCACGCGTGACTACCTTATTTTTTTATAGTAAGTACACCTTTGGGTACCTTCTCTTGTTGCACATATTCATGACTCTTATTTATTTATTTATATGTTTTGCATTGCAAGCAGGCAACTGGTAACAGTGTTGCGACTGTTGGATATGTTATGAAATCTTCTCGTGAAGAAGATTTTGCTAAGGTGAGCCCTATATGAATAAATGTAGGTATTTTTAGTGGGGGAAAAAAGCAAGAATTAAAACTTTGTGAGTTTTTTTCCCCCTCATATGATACCTATACATACATGAAGTTAACACAATATTGCAAATGTCCCTGATCAAGTGTCATGTTAAGGTGATATTGTAAATAAACAGAATTTGGTATGTGGAATTGTATGCTTCAAAGTGGTTTTGACTCCAGTCCATTGCTTTTTTTTCCTTGAAAGGAAAGTATTAGATTCAATAGTTGTAAGAAATATGTTGCATCGGAATGCATTATCATCTGACCACATGGCTTTTGGCCTAAGGGATCTTGTTTGATTTGATTTAATGAATGTTACTGGCACTTTGGTTGGTCATGTATGCAGTTATACTCATGATAAATTTTAGTTTTCTAGTTGTACTGTTTGATTCATGCAATTAGAAACTTATAAGTTGTCCTGGTTTTTACAGAGGGGTGCATTTCCTTTGTATCCTACTCAGAATGGATTGATGTTCATGCCCCTCACCTTTGAGCTTCCTTTATCACCTCAATTGCAAGAGGTTGACGTAGTTCTCCATAAAGCAACTGATGAAATTATGTCCATTGAATTGAAGAGCCGTACAAACTTCTCTAACAGAATAGTTTACACCAGTGGCATGCAGGACTTACAAAGGTGACTTTTCAGGTCCATAAAACTATATGTTTCACGATCTGGTATGAACTGGGTAATCGGGGAAAAAATGAACGTGCCAATGCCAGTTTTATGTTTAGCCTCACATGAATCTCTATCATTTATTTTTTTTTGGGTGGAATTGTTTTGTGAATATGCCAACATGAATCTTGTCAAGCTTTGGTCTTGGCCAAAGTCAAATGCTCGCCTTGTTAATGAACCCAATAAAAATACAGTGATAATTTGTAAGTCCATATATTCATCAGACTCATCGAAATGCATCCAAAATGCGTGGAAAACTCACTTATTTTTTGAACTATAAATATTCGAAACATTTTTCCCTGTAATTTGTTATAATGAAAATTCTCATTCTATAAATTGAATCAATGTAGTTAATTTTAGTGTTAAAAACTAAAAATTCCTACACATATATCTGCATGTAAATTTACAGTATACGTATGTAAGCAGGTATTGACAAGTGATAATCTTGTAATGATTTGTACATCCATAGGTTATTTTTGAGTTTTTATTTTTTATAAATTTTTTTTATGCTGCAGTGTTTCTGTAGGCAATTAGACATGGGCATTTTATTAGAAATTGAAGGGGCATTTTATTAGAAATTCTGATAATTGAGGAAATCTTTGATATTTGATTAAAATAAAATTGAGGAAATTTTTTTTCTGATTTTAGCTGATAACATAATCAGTAGTTTGTTTTTACATGTCTCTTTGTATTTATTTATTCTATCCGGAAGTCACAACAAAAATAATGAACATTCTTTAAGTTTTATTTAATAAAAAACTTGTTCTTGCACAGATATTTGGAGGATCACCCTGATTGCTGTGTGATTGATTCATTTAACAACATCTACCCTGTGCTAGATCGGCTGGAAATTCAAGAAATATTACTTCGCTTGGAGGATCTCAAAACTGAAGGCCACTCTACAATCAGGGGCCCCCATTTTCTAAAGGTCTTATGTCTTGATGGTTTTTTGGTTATGGTATTGCTGTATCAAGTTTTTTTTTCCTTTCAATTCAACCATGGTATTCTTTTGAGGGAATGATTGATTGGGATGTATCTGTTTTAGTTGCTATACACAAAGATAAATCTCAATTATTTAATCCTTGGGTGATTTGAATGTTTAAAGTAATTCTGATCATGTTTAACGAAACTCAACTTAAGGTTTAAGTTGGAATAGTGATCCATTTTAAAATTGATCAAATTTCTCCCCAAATTTAGTAAGTCTGGATCTTTTATATGCAGGTTGATAGTTTCAAAGAACCTGATTTGCTGCAAAGGATGTCTGAAGCTAAATTATCTCTTCCAAGTATAGTGAAGCCTCAAGTTGCATGTGGTGTAGCTAATGCTCACAAGATGGTACTGACTTTATCTAGTTTCATTCTGGATTTATGTATTATTAATTAAAATTTCAAATTCCCTTTATCACTCATATGAAGAGGAAGAAGAAGAAGCCACCGTTTATCTAGGCCAATTACCTTGGACTTTCATATTTCTAGAAGGTACAAATGACTGAAATTGATAGACATATTAAGGAGAGATGAGGTAAAGCCAAAGTAAAGCAGTATGGACTGGCTAGAGACGAGTCCATACCATTCTATATGGTATTACAAAGCATCATGTATGCTTCAGTAAAGCAGTATAGTATTACACGGCAACTGGTTATGACGGGTGCAATTAGTTGCCTGTAGGTTTTACTAGCTAGAGACAATTCCAAAGGGCTTTTCTTTAGAAAGGTTCCTTGCATTATCAAAAAAGGCTGAAAGAAGTAAGCAGTATAGTATTACAAAACTTCATGTATTTGCTGCACATTATCTATTAATTTTCTGAATTTTTGAACAAATTGACATTTCTTAAAAAATATATTTGGCGAGGGCACAAATATGGGCATTGACGTTTAATGCAGATATAATGTCACCATTTAATTTTTATTCTTTTTTGGGTTTCATCTTTACCATGAAAATATATGGTGGCAATTTGAAAACAATTTTTTTGAACAGAAAAGTGTTACATTTATTCAAATCGATGAAGAAAATCTTATAGCTTTTGTTGTTCTAACCTCATGCCAGTTGAATGTTCAGTCTCTTGAAACTGAATTATTAAACGTAAAAACTCTTTTTCGTTCTCTACCCTTTTCAAGCAACCACTTAACAAAATTAAAGAGGGTTTCATCTTGACCATGAAAATATACAGTAAATGATGCTTTTGTTGTTTTGCTTGAATTCTAATTGGCATGCATTACCGACAAGTGATCTGCCTTTATACTTCTTGTTGGGCACTTAATGTGACTAAAGTCATTTTAAAAGTAAATCACCATTCAAGTTCCTGTATTGCTGGTTCAAAGTTGTTAATTGGTTTTGATGATTTCTATGCAAGCATCCAAGCGACTTTGTAGCTCATCTCTTCAGCTTGCCCAGTCATTCTAAAACATTTTTTTTGACTGTTCCTTATTTAGAAATTGTCCTAGGTCTATTATGTTAAGCTATAATGATCTGAAATTTTTTTTTCATTATTTGAATTAAATAGCTTATGTTTTATATAAACAGGCAATCATATTCAGAAATGAAGATTTTAAGGACTTGAGTGTTCCTCTTCCAGCTGTTGTGCAGGTGAGCAAGAAACAACTTTCATTATGAAGACTTTGTTGTACTTCTGTTATCCTTATTGTAGAATTAGTACTCTCGAATTTCTCTCTTAAAAAAAATTCAATATGGAAAGTTGGAAACTGGATTAACTCCAACTATATGTGACATAGTTTTTGAAGTGAGTGTCTGTCAAGGGTGTGCATGTGTGGGTTAATATCTTAGATGGCAGGGTTATGTTGATTCTCGGGTATAATGGATTACTCCTTTGGAATGTGACTTTGAAGTTATTGGAACTGCAGGAATATGTGGATCATTCATCTACTTTGTACAAATTTTATGTCTTGGGGGAAAAAGTTTTCTATGCAGTTAAGAAGTCTACACCAAATGCTAATATCTTGATGAAATTATCTGAAAGTAATGGACTCAAACCTCTAGTCTTTGACAGGTATGTGTTTATTGCTTCTGTTTTGCTTCTTCCTTTTTGATAATGTTTTTTTGGACCAATTGGCATTTCCTGTAGATGATGGGTGAGGGTGGGGTGGTGGTTTTACTCACGTGGGTGTGTGAGGGTGTTTTTTTTTATTTATTTAATTTTAAGATTAATTATTTATTGGTAAGTTTCAAATGCACCCTGTGGGTCTTGAACCCATGACCTCACCTTCCAACCAATTATTATGGGAGATGTAAGTGCCAATTGAGCTATGTGGGTGTATGAGTTTTGCCTACCTATAAAAAACCCCTTTTCTTTTGGTCTTTGCTTTGATGATATATGTTCAAGAGCATATATTTGATAACCCATGATTTGATCGTTTCTCTCTGCAGTTTAAAATCTCTTCCCACTGCCAAAGAAAACCAGAATTATGACAATGATAATTGTTCCAAGGCCACTAATAGTTGTGTTGATCTTGATCTGGTTACAGACGCAGCAAATTGGCTTAGGGGAGTGCTTGATCTTACCATCTTTGGCTTTGATGTTGTTGTAAGTAGCCAAGTCGAGTTTTCTTGAATACATATTCTACAGTAGTTTGCACTCATTTCTCCTTATGATGATTGTGTTTTCCATGAATATGTTACAATTGATTTTCTTTATTGCTGAACCATGTAGATTAACACACAACTTAAAAACTAAATGTTTGCATAATTAGTAATGATGACCAATCCTTCACAATACAATCCAAAACTGGAATCCTTAAATTTTCTTAACTTCCTCAAAAATCTCCTAGTTGAAAGCTGGTCATCTCAGACACTGTTTTCCATCTTGACTGACATGTCGTTGAGTTTTCTTGTATCCATTCTTGCATATTGGTTAATTTAGCAGGATTTATCTTGTGTAATTTAAAAGTTGTCTATAAGCAATTTATATACTTTTGAGGGAAACTAAAATTGCCTTAACTTATGTTTGAACAATCCATGAAATCTTTAAAAGCTAGTCAAAAGCTAATCAATATATATATTTTAAAAAACAAGGAAAAGGAAAAAGTAGTAGATAAGAAGGTGGCTTACAATCTATGGAGAAGCTTTACATGTGATTGTTGTGAATACCTTGGCCTTTCAAATAGGTGAGTTTGGCTTCCTAGACTTAGCTCTCTGATGGCCGATGGGTCTCTTTCCTTCGTATTTTTTGCACCAACCAAATTACTATTTAAAGAAAAAAAAACCCAACCTGCATCAACCAGATCTAGTTGGAATAAACAAAAGTGAATTATGTATTATTTTAGATGTATGTTTGATAGGTTAACCATTCACTTGAGATTTCACTTAATAATGATATATAAGTATGATATTTTAACCAGTATTCCATTCTTAAGATATGTTCCAAGCATGTGATGGATATATATACATACATACATACATACATAAATACACATATATATGTGTGTGTGTGTGTGTGTGTGTATCTTGCTACTTAAGGCAAACTTGTCTGTTGCTTGCCATAAAAGTAATCTTCTTTGTTGTGTGGAAATTTTAGATTCAGGAAGGCACTTGTGATCATGTCATTGTGGATGTAAATTATCTCCCGTCTTTTAAGGAAGTTCCTGATGATATTGCAATACCTGCCTTTTGGGAGGCTATTAAGAAGAAATTTGAATTGAAAAGGTCAAAATAAGCAACAAAAGCTCCTCTTTGACAAGATGATCAGTGAAGACGGGGTTGATCATCGCATCTGTGTTAGAGACCAACCATGTTCTGTTCATTTTGGAAGTGAGATATAAGATGTATATTCCTATGATTATATGTCATAGCACCTTGGGAGGAAATCTGAGCAACAAATATATCATGTAATCTTTCTCTTAGCACAAGTCCTTTCACTGCACCTTATGTCTAGAATCTTGTGTTATTATCTACGGTCCACACTTGCTGCGCAATTTGAACTTGTCATGCATGATCTTTCTTTCTTTCTTTTTTTTTTCCCCCTTTAATATTCCTTTTGGATTTGAAGTGCCTTTTTTTTGTTTGTTTGGGGGAGGGAACGTACATTTAGCTTTCTTCACTTTACCCCCCTTATGTGATGTTCATAACTATGATTTTATTTACGGAACATCTTGTGTAAAGATTGGACATTTTTCATGTAGTAGATCATGATTTTTAACGTTTGTTCCTATGTCTTATCACTTATGTAAATTTGGAAAGAATTGACAATAGATAGATGTCAAAGTTTTGGAATTGCATTGCATATTATATACTTATTTACAGTTGCCTACTGCTACGCCAACATATGCCCGAGCACACCTCTTTGGATGATTTTTGTAGCACGAGGTAACACATACCATAGTTTTCTACTCCTTGATGATTCATTGAATGGGAGCAAATTATTGGATTGGTTAGGTCATCAATCATCATCACTTTTATCTTTTTGGTTTTTGTTTTTGAGGTACAAACTACAAAGTGAAAAAGCAAGCTAAAAAACCAAACTAGGTAATACTTGCGATCATCCATGTTTGAAGTGCTTGTCTGCCTGTCGGGCCCCTGCTTGAGTGAGCTCCTGCAGTAGAATGGTTTATATAATGGTGTCTGTATTTTACCAACCCTGTATTGTTAACCTCTCTTGAGGTATATCCTCTTGTTTCCAATTCTATATAAACCTTCCTTACTTCTCAAAAATTGACAAAACTATATGCTTTTACCTTCCCTTTTGCAATAAATAAAATCTGAGAGACTTATGGCTCTCATGGGATCTCCAATAAGATGTGGTTTAGACCGTGACAACTTTTCTCCAATAAGCTTTTATTCATATATTTTTTTTCATTGAAAAACTTAATCCATGAAAAAAAATAATATTTTAGTCTCCCAAGTTAAAGGATGACCTTCAACTAGTGTATTAGATATCATCATTTCCCAATTTTCTTAATAATTACATTATCATTATCTTAATAATTAAAATGGTTGAACGAGAGAGAGCTGGTTCCAAAAAAAAATGTCAGTTTGAAGTCCATGAATTCAAAGAAAAAAAAATTCCAAAAAGTAGGCGTTTGCTAAAATAAAAAAAAATAAAAAAAATCCTTGAAGATTGTTTCTAGTAAAAAAGAAAAGATATTGAGCTCTATTTCCTTAGATTGGAACTGGCAATGCAAGCATTGGGCTTAAAAAAATCCACTACCTTCCCTCCTAGAACTCCCATGACCAAATCCACATCATATAAATCCTTAATAGAGGGAGGAAAAAAAAAACCAAACCAAAGTTGATGAGAGAGAGAGATAAGCAAATCCATCACAAAGTGGGTTTGGAGGGTAAAATGTGAGCTTCAATTTAAAATTACTGGTTCATATGATATAAAATTATTATTTGTAGTTTATTCATAACATAAATAATTATTCATTTGTAGTAAAAATTTATAGACTTGTGAAGAGGTATAACGTTTTAGTCATGATTTGACTATATGTAGAAAAATAATAAGCTAATCAAGTAGCTCATAAACAATCTTGAGCTTGCTCGATAAGTAAATGAACCAAGATTAAACATATAATCTTGTTTGATGATGAGCTCAAGATAAAATTAAATGAATACGCTTGAATTTTTAATACTCAACTTGGCTTATTTATAGTCATAGTAATAGACTGTTATGATGAAAGTTAGAAGATACTTGTCTCATCAGATATCTCTTCTCCCTATTTAAATATGACTTGTGTCAAGGGAAAACACCTAATTAATGCGGAGTTAATAGTTGCCTAATTTAGAAGTTACATCTCGAGGTTTCTCGTATACTTCTCATGGGTTTGCTAGACACCCTTGGTTGATATTGCCCGATGGGATATCTTTCATCGGCTCCCATTAGGGAACAATGGGTCATTTTGCTTGCTTCAAACCTCTTCTTTCAATGGATATGGGCTGGGCTTGGTCCATCAAATCATCTAATTCCTAATGAGAAAGAGAAACACAATAGGAAGGTGGGATAGCAAGAAGTGGAGTATACACTATAGACTAAAAATAAGAGACTAAAAAAATAAATAGTAGCTCCACTTGGAGAGTAGTACAAGTAGTAAGTGTAATAAGTAACAATGGGCCCACATAACATTAAAAAAAAAAAAAAATTCATATCAGTGGGCGATTGTATGAAGTATGAATGTATCAATCTATGACGTCTATAAATAGTTGAGTCCCAACCCATCCCTGAAATCCCGAGAACCCCTTTCTCCACTGTCTTCCCCCAGACTCTCTCTTCCGCCCCTTTTTACAGGGCCAAAAATAAACACCCCCCACATCTATCTCTATCTATATATATATATATCTAAACCCCCCCCTCAAACCTTTTTCTACCCAAATGGCCCAAGAAGATTCCTCTCCAGATCCATCTCCTTCTCCCCCTAACCTCTCGGATCCTTCCAAACCCGATCCACCACCTCCATCTTCGTCGTCTTCGTTATCGCGAAACGTTTCGTTTAGCAGGCTCAACGCGCAGGCTCCCGAGTTCGTTCCGACTCAGCAGCAAACACCGCGACTCGCTGCTGCTGCTGCTTCTGCTGCTTCTTCTGTTGTTCCTCCTCCTCCGCCTCCGCCGCCGCCTATGCACTCGTTTCCTCCGCCTCCGCCGCCGCCTCCGTTCCACGTTGCGGCGGCGATCCAGGGTCACGTGGCTGTTCCTCCTCACGTGATCCCCGTTCAGCATCCTCATCATGTTCCGGTTCAGTACCATCCTCATCACCCGCATCATCCGCATCCGCATCCTCATCCTCATCCTCATCATCATCATCAGCAGTACTACGGCGGAGGCGGAGGCGGCGGTGGCGGAGGGTTTAGAGAGCAAGAGGTTGGGGCGCAAGTGCAAAATCAAGCTCCGGTGGAGTCTGATCATGTCGTTGCTGCCGCTTCTTCGTCCTCCGCGAAAAACAAGATCTCCGAGGAGGCTACTCAGAAGATTTTGAATCAGGTGTGAAGCTTATTCCTCATTTTTTTTTTATATATATTTATTTTCAATTTCGTTCTTAATTAATTAATTAATTTCATTTCGATTTTGTATTGATTAATGTACATACTATAAGAATGGGTTCAAATTTGGTTGAATTTTGATTCTAGTGTATTTTCATGAGTTCAGATACTATGTAGTTGTTAAATAGTGGTGAAATGTGCTTCTACCAGCTACTCAACACTGGTATATGTTGATGGAGAGACTCTAAAAGATGAAGGGGATTTGGGGTATTTCCACAGCATTCTCAGGTTCCAATTGGATTTTTTTTTATTTTGTCGAATAGTTAAATTTTAAGCGAGGAATGAAGCATGTGTGATAACTTGGTTTAGCTACAAGATGTGAGGCGATTCAGCATTTATGTAGAACGTTTTCCAACATGGGATAACAGAATCCCGACTGGAAAGATTTTATGGTGCAAGATTTAAGGTGGTTCATGAAAGTTTTAAGATATGGGATCGCCAACTTTAGACCCCACTGGATTTGGCATAGTCAAATTAAAATGCGGAATGAAGCTCATATGCTAACTTGGTTTAACTACAAGATTTTAGGGTGATTCAACATATATATACAAAGTTTTGCCACACCTTCTTCGTATCAAAGCGTGTGTGCAAACTTGGTTTGGCTACTAGATTTAATGTGGAGAAAGCTTTACAAAATGGGATAGGGGAATTCAGACCCCTTTGGATTTTGTTGTATAGTCAATTTTAAAATGATTAACAAAGCACATGTGAAAACTTGGTTTAGGTACAAGATTTAAGGTGATACAGCACAAACGTAGAATGTTTTATAGGATAACAGAACTCATTAAGTCATTGGATTTTGTTGTATCGTCACATTTAAAATGAGAAATACAGTGCGTGTGCAAACTTGGTTTAGCTACAAGATTTAAGGCAATGATGCACATATATAGTCTTACAAAATGGTGTATTATGGGAGGAAGCTTAGTGATGCTCTACCATTAATCTTGGATATCGGTTCCGTTATTCTTGAAGTTTGTAAATAGCGTGGATTCTTCTGGCACCTAAAACTGTCCACAATGGACAATCAAATTGTATTGTTTACTGGCTTTGTAATGTCGACATCAATCAATATCTAACATACATGTATCTCATGAACTGTAAAGAAAATGGTGTTGAGACTTGATTTCTATTTACAGAGTGTCAGAGTCAATTAATATTTGATGCCAAGAGCCTTGTTGCTCAATTGATAGGCACTTCTTGGTGTTTCCAAAAGAGACATCTAGAGTTCAAATCTCTCCCCCCCCCTCCAAAAAAACAACAACTTTAGTATCAAGTCAAGACCAATAATAGTTAGTTTTCTGTAAATACTGCTTTGGAACCCCACTTAGCCAGGATGTGTCTTTTCGTAGGCAGCAAGTTGTTAGTGTCATCTTCATGGCATTTAAGAAACTTTTTTTAGATCAACAATTTGCTTGGAAAATGGTCTGAAAGAACTCTAGACATCCTTTTTTGGGAAAACTAAGCGAAGTTCTCTGCCAATAGAGGGGAGAAAAGAAACCGATCTAGGCGAGAAGCTGATGAAGAATTGGACCTGGTGTAAAGGCCCCCTGCCAAGGGAATATCCATCAACCCATGAAGAGAGATAGAGTTAGAGAAGCCATACATAGCCCGAGAATAGCTAGCAGCCCCCAGCCGCTCTGAAGGTAAACGGATGATATTAAAGTCACCTCCTAAGCACCATGACAAATCCCACCAAGTGATCAGCCAGTTAGTTCCTCCCACATCAACCTGCGCCTATTGTTTAAATTTGGTCCATAAACACCAGTAAAAGCCCACTCAAAATGATCACCAACATTTTTAAACTTGCATAAAACCGAAAAATGCCCTACCGCTTCCTCCACCTTTTCCACAACCCGACTATCCCACATCAATAAAATACCTCTAGAAGCACCATCAGAATCCAGGTATAGCCAATCTACGTATGGGCAACTCCATATACTCCGGACAATACCTATAGTAATCCATTGTAGTTTGGTCTCCTGCAAACACACGATATCAGCCTTCCAGGAACGCAACAAGTTATGAATCTGAAGCCTCTTTTCTATTACATTCAGCCTTCTGACATTCCGGGAAAGTAACTTCAATTTCATTGAGCCATAGAGAGAACCCGGTCCCTATTAGAACCACTTTGCCTAGCCAAGGTAGAGCCATAATTAATAGAACTGAACAACCCCTTTAGCTCTCTTAAACCTTTCATCCCCGAGCTTTTAAAGCCACATGTTAATCTTGTTTACCTCAGCCCTTCGCTTTAATTCAGCTTCAATAGCCAATAAAAATTTTGTTGCTTGATCTTCCAAGCCCTCAAGGGATGTGCCAAGGAAACTATCGAAATTATTGAATCTCCTTTGAAACCACCTTGAGTAAGGTACTTGCCTCTCTGAATTATCTACACCCACAAACCTCTCCTCATCCACAACTGACTGTTCTGCCATAGCCGAAGGGAGAGAAAAAGCAAGTGGTTCAATAGCTGGAGGCTGATTAGCATCCTCCGAGTAGGTATCTAATTTACCCACTTACTTTCTATCTCTATTTCCAATACCTACTAGTGTGGCTAACCGAATTGAGAAACTTCAGCGGAATTTCTTATGGGGCGGTCTCGGTGATGAACCTAAAATTCATTTGGTTAAATGGGCTTCTATATGTGCTCCTATTTCTTCGGGTGGATTAGGGACTAGGAAGATAAGTCTTTTCAATATAGTTCTACTTGGGAAGTGGTTATGGAGATTTGGGATTGAGAAGGATGCCCTTTGGAGACAAGTGATAGAGATGAAATATGGGCGTGTGGGGGGGGGGGGGGGGGCTGGCGTACTAGATCTGTTAATGGTCCTTACGGTGTTGGTTAATGGAAGAGTATCAGTCAGGGTTGGCCCTCTTTCTCACGCCATATTCGGTATGATATTGGTGATGGGTCTAGGGTGAAGTTTTGGCAAGACCATTGGTGTGGAGAGACACCTCTTGCAGTTAGCTACCCTGACCTATTCAGATTTTGCAAGAATGAGGTTAGTGTGGCTAAGATTATGAAATCCCCCAATGGGGCCCTTTTTTGGGATATGAGCTTCTTTAGGGGTGTGCATGTTCGGGAATTAGAGGCTATGTCAAGCTTCATGGAAACCATATACGGTTCTTCAATAAGGGGGTTTGGTGAGGATAAGATGTGTTGGATTCCTAGCAAAGATAAGGGGTTCTTGGTGATAGATTATTATAGAATCTTAGCTGGTCTTACTATCTCCGGTTTTCCTTGGAGAAGTATTTGGAAGCAGAAGATTCCCTCTAGAGTAGCATTCTTTGTATGGACTGCTGTCTTAGGGAAATGCTTGACGATTGATAACTTACGAAGAAGGAAGGTGTGGATTTTGGATTGGTGCTACATGTGCAAGAGTAATGGTGAATCGGTCGACCATCTCTTCCTTCACTGTCCCGTTGTTATGGATCTTTGGTCTATGGTTTTGGGTTTATTTGGAGTATCTTGGATTATGCCGCATACTGTTTTGGGGCTGTTAGGGTGTTGGCAAGGCAGTTTTGGTCGTCATCGAAATGGTTATATATGGTCCATTATTCCTCATGGTTTAATGTGGTGTCTTTGGAGGGAGAGAAATAGTCGTTGTTTTGAAGATATTGAGAGATCTATTCCAGACCTCAAGCTTTTCTTTTTTAGAACTTTATTGGATTGGTTATTTGCTTTGCAAAACCAATCATTCCCTTCTTTTATTGATTTCCTAGATTCTTGCAATTTTTGTATTTGATTTGCTGTCCCTTTGTTCACTCCTTGTGTTCTAGGGTGCTTTCTTTTTGGTATCAATATATCTTATTACTTATAAAAATAAAAATAAAAAACAATTTGCTTGGATTTAGAGGGAAATTAGGGTACATGTGTGAGATTTGGTATCTGTTACAAAATAAGGCAAGAGGCGAATATTAATTGAATGTACTATGATGGTTTGCAAAGGTCACCTGAGGGTGTACAGTTGACATTCAGTTAATGAATGTAGGTTTGAGTAAGATAACTGGGAGAATAACTAGCACCTCCTAATGTTTCCAATGGAGACATTCGGAGTTCAAATCCCCCCATACCCATTGTAACTATCGGATTATCAAAAAAGATAATTGGCAGATATGTTGATATCTCATCCATAGGCATTTAGTATGTGCTGATTGAAGTTGTTACATAATGTGAAAATTAAAGGGAAAAAAGAAGGAAAAACTCAGAAATTGTTAATGAAACTTTTTAAAAATTTGATAGCAAATTAGTTCATTGTAGTTATAAATTATGAAAAATGGATTTGAATCATAGCGGGCTGCTCACACTTTAACTTCATCAATTCTACAATTGTGATTGGTGAATGTATATCCACATTTGAAATTTGTTATTATAATTTTTTTTTTTTGGCCCATGTTATTATAACAACTTTCAGATTAGTGCCTCGCATACTATTGCAATTCAATGACGGTTGGTGGAGGAGTCATCTAAAACAAAATAATATTTTGCTTTTCTGTGGGTTGTGGTATAATTCATTTTTCTTGCAAGTCTTTACTTTGTATATATATTTGAAAGGTAGATAGTGGGGTAGGGGTGTTGTGGGGTTAAAACCAGAGACATAGAGCACCACGAAGTATTACCATTGGGCTAATCATTGAACCCCTACCTTCTTCTTTTTTATTAGTAAAAATTGCATTTATTAAAAAGAGAAAGAGCCGTAACCCATGCACATAGGATGAATACATATATGGGCTTAAGAAAAGAGAAAATTTGTCAGAATAGTGTTTTTTTTAAATATACAAATAGAGCTATGCCTCCTGCCTCCATAACATTATTGTTTATAGTCTTGTCTATATTGCCATAATAAAGCAGGGCTCTCAAGCTGAAATATATATATTTTTATTTATCATTATTCTAATCAATAGGAAAATTTTATTTTCTTTAAGTGGTTGTTGGGCATGGAAAGAAATATCACCAAAATTGATAACAGAATGAAATTAAATTTTTATTTGTTCTCTCTGTCTCTCTTTTTTCCCCTCCATTTAAAGAGAGAGGGGGGGGGGGGGGGGAGGGGACCTCATAATTTTTAAAGCCAACAAGCCCAACAGGTTTCCACCCACATGCAAGCACTGCAAGAGTGACCACTGCCGTACTCTTGCAGTGGTTTTTACTTTCTGAGGAATTCAGTGGTATGTACTCTCATCTGATGGCAGATATCAGGAGTTCCTTCAAACCAAATGTTTTGTGCATTTGTTGTCTTCAACCCTGTTGATAAAGAGCATTTTAGGTTTAATGCTAATATCGATGCTCCTTTGATTAAAGGCTGTTTGGCAATGTTATGTTGGTCCTATAATGAGAGAGATTTATTTTTGCTTCATTGTTTCATTGTTTGCTTGTATTTTTTCTTTTCAACCTGTCGGGAGAGAAGACAGTGGTGCAATAGATAATACTTTTGGACTTGCATTGGTGTCTTTTGCAAGTAATGTAGAGGGGTTCTGTGTTTTGACATGGAAGGTAACCTGGCTAGAGATGTTGTGTAAGAGAGGGATTTAATGATAATAATTTTATACTTAAATGTATTTGGTCTGAGTCTCAGGTTATGAAAATTTATATTAGTAAAACTAAACTTGTCTCCATTGGCTTGATTATATAAGAATCGTTATTGAGGTTCCAAAGGGCCTTGCCTTAATGAGGTTCCACGTTATCAAAAAATAAAAATGCTTATTGAGCTGATGCTTCTATTTTCTTACAAATGGCCATTTTTCCCTTGGTTGTTTTTCTTTATTTTCCTATTTATGGCTGTGTTATTTCGATAAATGTTATGCTATTAACTTTTCCTACTATCTAAACATCTCTTTGATTGGATGTTGCCTTTTAATATTTCTGTATGGCACATATTTTTTTCTCTGTTTTCTCCCTGTATACGCTTTCTAGTTTTATTACTTATCAAAAAAATCTTTCTGTATGGCATATTGATATGTAGGTGGAGTATTATTTCAGTGATTTGAACCTGGCTACTACTGATCATCTAATGAGGTTCATCAGCAAAGATTCTGAAGGATTTGGTAATATCATTTGCTACTTTATTTTAGTTTCAGATGTCTATGACATGGTTAGAATTATTTGTTCGAAAGCACTGACATGCTTGATCTGCTCTCTTTCACAATAATTGTTCATAGAAATTTCTGCATCTTTATGCACTTGCAAATGCTCCTAGACACTCAAACATATACACATTTCTTCTTTTCTTTCTCTTTTGGTGAAGCTATTGATTACAGAGTAATAATGCGTAGTATTGATATTCTCTTTCATGAATTATTTGAATCCAACTTTGGAGTCACATTTTAAATTCCTTCTTATACTTCTGTTGTTATATAGTGCCTATATCTGTTGTTGCATCTTTCAAGAAGATTAAGGCTCTTATAAGTAGTCATTCCCAGCTGGCAGCTGTTTTGCGGAACTCATCAAAGCTTGTGAGTGTCTTCATACAGTCTAGCTTCAAATAATCTTCTTTGTTAACCATGTACATCTGTTTTTTGACCTTTGTAATAAAAAAATTTGTTGATGCTCTACAGGTAGTTAGTGAAGATGGAAAGAAAGTTAGACGCCAGCGTATCTTAACTGAGTCAGAAATGGAGGAGTTGCAAGTAGGTTTATCCACTAGTTTGTTGGTTGGTTCTGATTTTACTGTTTGTTATGAGAGATGATTGGCTGACCTGTTTATTATGTTATTCTATTCCTTCTAAGTCAAGCATATCAGAATGATTGTTTAGAAAACTGGTATGTTATGCATAATGGTGTGTATTTCGATGCAAAGTTATCATCTATCTTGAAAATGTCTTGTAAGATTCAAGCTAGATCTTTGTTGTTTGAAATGATAATTCTAAAGTTCCCAACAACTGAACTATTGTTATTTCATCTTATTTTCTAATTCTCATTTTGATTCACAGTCTCGAATAGTTGTTGCTGAAAACTTGCCTGAGGATCATTGCCACCAAAACCTTATGAAAGTTTTTTCTGCTGTGGGAAGGTACCAAGATATTTCTAATAGAAAATTTTCAAACTCAATGCCTTGCCTGTATAGAAAAAATAATCATGTTGAGTGGTCCGTTGGCAGTGTGAAGACAATCCGTACTTGTCAGCCTCAACCCTCCAATGGTGGGGCTTCTTCAGCATCTAGATCAGGAAAAGCTGATAGTGTGCTTTATAGTAACAAGGTAAGTAGGGAAGTTGACATTCTGCCTTGGTGCAGTTTTTTTTGGCAGTTTTTTTGAAAGTTTTAAATCATGCTTCATCAACTTTAAGGTGGTAATAATTCTTTATGTCAGAAATTATATCTGTTTTTGGCTTTGACTACAACTAATCACCACTCTTGCTTCATCTTACACCCACTTTTCCTTTCTTAGCTCTATGGATTTCCTAGATGATTTCTTTTTCAGGTGTTATTTTCTTTTGTACATCTTCTCTTTCCATTTTGTTCTCCTTGGTGTACGGTGTACCCCATTTGGTAGGATTACGCTTCTCTTTGCACTTAAAAAAAAAGTTATGTTAATGCGTATCGCTACAAGTTCCATGAAAATAATAGGAAAGAACAAAAGTTCAAGGGCACAGTACAACAGTATGGCAATATGTCTAGTAGTACTCCTGCCATGGGAAGGGCTTGCTGTGTGTTCTGGTTTGGTGTCATGAGGTGCAGGCTTGTCTGGTGATTAGTTGTGTGGTGTCTTGTCACTGTATGGCTCTGCAGACTTGGAGTTAGTTTTGAGTGGCAGTTTTGTTAAGGTCCTTCTGGCTAAGAGATGCAGTGATTTAGCTTGGGTGTACTGCTCATCATGATAGCTTGGTGTATATCTTCTGTAAGGCATCTAGTGTAGCTTCTGTGGTGTGGCATAGACTGAGTTAAGTTTGGTGAGCTGCTGGTGTGCTCTATGCCAAGTCTTGGTGTCTGTAGCATGAGGTGTTGGTGGCTGCTGCCTAAGCTGAGCTAGGACACACTAAGTAGTTGATGACTACTGCATTGCTTTATATAATCCAGGCTCCAGCTCAACTTGACTGTTGTTGTATGGACTTGATAAGTGATAGGAATTAATCATAGTTGTAACCAGTTACTGATTAGCCATGTGCATTGAATAAAGCCATTTGCTTAATTGAGTAAATCTGTTAGTTAGTTAGGAATAAAGGGAGAGTTAGTGAGTGATTCTTGGAATGTAATATTGAGCAAGCATACATAGCCTGCATAAGCAACTGTAATAGGCAAGAATTGAACTGTCGAGTAAAAGCTTCTCTCTTATTCTCTAGTCTCTCTCTCATTCTCATCTTTCTTAATTCTGGAGGCCCAGCAACCTCGAATTAGCTATCCCATCATGAACTTGCTGATCATAAGAAGCAGGTTCTTTTTCAAGTTTCAAATTCACTGGTTTGAATTATATATTTTTTAGGGGCAAATTTTTGGTGCTATCCTTTCACTAAATATGCTTGTCCAAATTATTCAGATTTTAGGTATGTGTTTGATTTGACAGTTTAATGCATTTGGCAGATGATGCAATCATTTGCAGGTTCATTGGGCTTTTAAAGAACCTCCTCTATGCACCTATGATCTCATATAAACATGTCTCCTCTAACCATTCATGGTTGCCATTGCTGAACGAAAGAAACTATTTAGAGGAAGCTATGCCAGTTTATAATAGACTTTTTAAACTTTAGATTATGAGGAAACTTATGACATTGAAGCAATTGGATATGAAAGCCTTAACATCTGAATCCTTTGTTTCGTATGTAGTGGCATGCTTTTGTGGAGTATGAATCTGTTGAGCTGGCTGAGAAAGCAGTAAGTACTTTAATTTTCTGTTACATGACACAATTTCTCTTCCGTGCTCATTCTAGCATATATTTATCTGTAAATACTATTATTGCAGGTTGCAGAGCTAAATGAGGAGGGGAATTGGAGGCGCGGCCTTAGGGTCCGCTTAATGCTTAAACGCACGGTATTTGCCAAATATTGAGCTTTTTTCCTTCCTCATGATTTGTTTGCAATTCAGCAATAGTGTGTTCAGTAAGTTTACTTACTGAAAAAGTAAGAAACAAATACAAAAAATTGGAGGGCAGTGTCAAAAATCATTTCCTTCTCAACATAAATACTTCCAGAATAAATGTATAATTTAGTGCGAATAATAGGTATGGGGAAGTGAACACTGAGAGTGAGTATGTGTGCACACATGTTCTTTTTTTAAAAATTAATTACATTAGTTGTGCAATCTGGTTGGTCCTAAAACCAGGACAGTTCCTGTAGTTTCTCTGCAGTTGCTATTTTAGTTGAATGCAATTCTAAGTCAAGGTTGATAGAGAGCCCTCTTTGCTAATTTTAGTCCATCCAATGCCTGCATTAGTCCATTGATGTGTCTTTGCAAATTTTCTCTTCTCAGTCAAAACCTTCTTCAGCGCGAGGAAAAAAGGGACATGATGGGGAAGTGATTGAGGAAGACGATACTTCTACATCTGATCAGCAGCAAAGTGAGAAACAGTTGGAGGATCCCCCCCAACAGTCTGATGCCCATCCACAAGAACAAACAGTAAGTGCCAGTGCATTGGCAGAAAGCTGTTTAGAAATTATAAATTTTGAAAGCATCATGAATAGAGATGGTTATTTGTTTTTAGCTTTGGGAAAATATATTTTTCAGAAAGGAGCTAGAGCTTTAGCCTTTAAGGGAATGCAGTCTATTTTGTTTATTGCATTACTCACTAGTTTCCTTTCTTTTTCAGTTTCTTCTGTTAGTTAATACAGATATGGGTTTTATTATGTTTATCTTTATTTTTTTCCCAGAACTAGTACTTGCCTACTATAATTTGTTAGAGAAAAGATGAGATACAGGGATTTTAGTAGCCTCACACCTTAACAAAATGGGTGGGATGCGGTCTATTTTCTTATTCTCCGACTGCCATTTAGGAATGGGCATATTTTCATGTCCTGACAGGCAAATATATCAATCATCATTATACATACAACAGTAACACATTGTCCAACCTATCTATTGTCCTCCTTTCCAAGGGCTTTTACATTTCACTGACACAGATGCAGATGTTATATAAGTCGTGAAGTGACTTGTTTATAATATACATTTGGAAAGTAATGTGATAATTATATTTTATATTAATCTGTGTTTCTTTTTTCTTTTGACACAATAATTTTTTGTTGTAACATTCTCATTTTTAATTCTTTGGATTAGGGAGAGGAGCAGCAGCATGTCAACGAGAAAGATGGAGGGCAGAGGAGAGGTCGTAACCGTGGCCGGGGCAAGGGACGTGGAAGGGGTCAATACCATCACAATAACCGTGGAAATCATGTGGGAACTCCCCCTTCAAACAATGCAGTTAATAATGAGCAGCCAGCTATAGCCAAGCAGCCTCCTGGACCACGAATGCCAGATGGCACAAGAGGATTTGCAATGGGTCGGGGGAAGCCAGTTGCTGTGAATATTGCATAATAACTGGGTATTCTACATAATACTAATTATGGGGGTTTTCTTGTGCCTGCGAAGTGTATGTTTGGGTGGGAAACTGTCTTCTCGTGTGGTGTTGATGGCATGGTTTTACAAGGGCTGTCAATCCGGGTAGTTTGGGTCAAATTAGCAGTATAAGTTGAGTACTTTCTTCTGTTTGTTTATGTAATTCAGTAAGGATGATGCAGAGAATTGATTTTTACTTCTTTTTTTTTTTTCAAATTTAAATGTAGAAAGGGGAAGGGAAAAAAAAAAATAGTGGGGAGTCTCCAATACCTATAGGTAAATGTGAGTGAAGAAATGACATTGCAATATAACACTGTTCAATATATTTCTTGCTCTCTCTCTCTCTCTCTCTCCTTGGATTATGAACGCCATGTTTCACATGATCCCAAATTGTAACAGTGAACTAAACTGAAGTGGCAAGAACATATCTTTTAGTTTGCAAAGCATAACAGGGGGGGAAAATATCTGGATGTGAACAATTTGTTTTGGACCAAAAGCTGAAGTGATGCCAAAATAGTTGGAATTAAGTCTTCTCTTGATTTGAGTTAGAGGATAAGAGTAGAAGCAATAATTCCTCAAAGTAGAGTTGGAGAATAGAAATGGGTGCCCTTTATAGTTATACTCGTTTTAGTTGGTTCCACATTTGTTTTAAGTGATGTCCCTTCTTATTGTTGGTTGGCCCCAGTGTTAGTGTGTCTTACGTTTCTTTCCTTCGCTTTCACTTTCGACTCTCTTCTTCTGCTTGTAAGCCATATGTTTCTCTGTCGTTTTTGATTTTATAGGCACAATTTCTCTTTATCGTAAGCTTAGAGAGGCTTGTTGAATCGGTGACTTGAAGATAAGGTGGTCCAGATGTCAATTTAGCAATAATTCTGATAGATGCTACGAACAAGTCCAGTTGTGGGTAAGCAATAGTGTATTTGTTAACACAAAACAATTTTTAGGTGGCACTTCTAATTATAAGTACTGGAAGGTGGCAGTAATTTATGTGAGGCATGGACAAAGTCTTTCGCTTATTGAGGAAAACAAATTCCGTATTTTATAACACTTCCTTAATGCTTAAACAGCTATATATTAAGCAAAGGCAACTCATCTCAAATGGCCTATTAGCTCAGCTGGTTAGAGCGTCGTGCTAATAACGCGAAGGTCGCAGGTTCGAGACCTGCATGGGCCACTTTTTTTTTTTACATATTTTACATATTTTCCATCTTTTTAAACATTAAACATTAAACATTTCCTATTCTTTTTTGACATATTCTCCCTCTTTTTTAACATTAACCATTTCATATTTGTATGATTTCAAAAGTTGAAATTCTCATATACCAAATCAAGATATAATTATATACATTCCAAATATTTGCTTTCTTCAAAATTTTAATAAAAAGTCAAAAAGGTATCTAATCTAAAGCTATTTGCTAGATTCAAATTTTAAAATCCTTGCCATAAATATAATAATAATAATAATAATAATAATAAAATCAAAATAGCAACAATAATCAATTTTTAATTCAAAATTTCAGGTCGCTATAAATTCTCAAGATTTGGCTACATCAAGGATTGAAAATAAAAAAAAAATCCTACTCTAACTTGCGGTGATTATGCATTAGTTATTTAATATATATATATATATATATTTAAATTATCTATACATATATTTAATATTTTCTATGCATATCCTAATTATAATTTATATTTAATAAACATATTCTTTTACATTTTTTAAAATACTTTTATCTCTTCTAATTTCTTAATATTCTCACAATAGCTCTTTTTCTTTCTGTTTCATCAATGTCTTATCATTCTCATTAGTATTATTAAAATATTTCCAACTTGCACCAAATCCCAGCTTACTCTGCTCTAACCTCGTCTTATTGCCATCCCTAGCCACATTTTTTTTTTTGTCATTCTAGTTTATTTAAACCATGCATACAAAATTTAAGTACATTGTAACACGTCATTAATAGAAAATGTCTCAGCATATATCTCTAATAAATCCATTCAGATAACTGATTTTACATTTGTTATCTCTAATAAACAAAATATATCTCCCTACGCACAAATACATGTGTTTAGGGTTCAAACGATATTTCAATGGTAACAACATTCCCTTTTTATGTTTCATACATGTGGTTTAAAGCCCTAATCTCCCCTCCCTTACTACCAACTTAATTAAATTTTTCTTTAAAAAAAAGTACACGTGAAGTTAAGAAAAAATTAAATGAAAAAAAAAAAGAAGAGAAATCATTCATCCTCATCTACATTTCCGCCCAAAAACCACAACCCCATAAAATACCAAAAAAAAAAACACTATTATTACTAGTCTCTACTCACTAACCGATATTCCAAAATCCAATAGTCACTCACACATTCACCCACCTTTCACTTCCATTTCATAACATAATTCAAATTCACTCCAAACCTCTCTCTCTCTCTCTCTCTCTCTCTCTCTCTCTCATACACCAAACCAAATCAAACCAAACCAAACCAAACCCAATGGTGGATTCACCATCAGACCCACCTCCCCCGTACCCCAACCAGCTGGTCCCACGAATATCTCCTCCTCCTCCATCACTACCACCACCACCACCACCACCACAACCACAAGCACAGCCCTGCAAGTTCACGTTCCCTCCTCTAAAGAGGCCCCCCCTGAGAGTAACCACCGAGTTCGACAGTGACAGCTTCCTCTTCTTCCACAAAATCTCTTGCAAGTTCCTTGACAACTTGGCCAAGCTCAAGTTCTCTTTCCAAAACGATAGCCAGGGCGAGATTATCCAACCCCAACTCAGCCTCATCACCAAACACCTCTCTGTTCACTACGATTTTGAGGAATTCAATGCTCTCCTCAAATCCTCTCTCCAGCTCGGCTCTAGGTTGCAGCTTCGTGCTCTCCATGATGTCAAGGTCCTTCCTTTCTATCTCTCCCTCTTGCTCAACTTTGTCTAAATTTATGGTTTTTTTGGGTATATTGGGTGCTTTGGTGAAATGGGTTTTCTTTATTTTCGAATGGCTTTCTCTCTGCATGTCTAAATTTATGGTTTTTTTGGTATATTGGGTGCTTTTGGGAAGTGGGTTTTCTTTGTTTTCTTATTGGCTCAATCTACATGTATCATATTTTTCTTTCACTCCTGCACGTCTAAAGGTATGGTTTTTTTTGCTATATTGGGTGCTTTTGGGAGATGGGGTTTCTTTGTTTTGGAGTGTTTCAGATGCAAATGTTCAGAGTGTTGTTTGTTGATGCTTGGTTATGAAATATGAATTCTGTTTGTTTGGGGTGAAATTCATCTTTGGGATTGAAGTGAAGAAGGCTTTGATTGTCACTTTGATCTTTCAAATGTTTTGGAACTCCTAATGACCGAATTCACTTCTTTAATAATGTTGTAATGCAATAGGACGTGGTTCTGATTTGTTTGACATTGGTGCTTCATTTTCAAGAGCTTTTCATAGTCAAAATTCAATGTATTGTCGTGGATGTTTGATGTTTGAAGCTTGATTTTTCCTTTCTTATAAGGAGCTATGATTTCAGGAAAACATAGGTGTAGTACTTCATATTGCTGTTTTATGTTATGTTCCTTGTTTCATTTTGCATGGATGCCTGTAATTTATATATTTATTTATTTAATCTATTTATGCTCTTCTACCATCTCTTTAACATGTCATTAACTTTTAGGCACATCAAGGAGAGCTGTCAATGGTTGCAAACCTTGCTGATCCTGGCTATGCATTTGAATTGACATCTCCAGTCCCATCTAGTGTGGTGAGTATTATCTTTCGCATTTAAGAGTTAAAAGTTGTGTCATTTTCTCATTTGAGCCAAGTTTTGGAGTTTTGGTTTTGTGGGGCATTATAATGTGACATAGAATTTCAACTCTATTTGGCTGTTCCATATATATCTGCTAGCCAAGTACTTTCTTCAATTTTCCCTTTTGTATACCAACCCCCTCTCCCCCTTTTATATATATAGACACACAAAACTTATCAAATATTGTATATTTGCTGAGTATAAAGTATAACCCTTAACACCATTTCAGTCAGTATCAAGTGCAATGCCTCTTCTGCTTATATTTCCAAATGAAGTCCTAATAATCTTTAGGAGTTATGACCATGGTTACCTTCTGAATACTGCAGCCCAGAGCAACCCTTAAATTTCCCCTTGGTGAAGTATCATTAGAAGAAAGAGAAGAGGAGGAAGTCAAAAGAAAATTGTCTGTGAATGGGATTTTTAAAGGCCATATTTTGAATGGAGTTTGCACTGCTCAATACAAGGATGAAGATGTGAATCTAAGATATGCCTACAAGGTTTGCACTTTGCATTTTATCTTTCACTTGACTTTTTTCGCCTAATTCCATGTGATAGATGACTAGACTTTTGCTATTCTATAGTTCCTTAATGCTGGGATTGTTTGAATTTAGCTCTTTGTTTGTTTCTCGATCTTTTAAATGTTTCATTTCTCAGACTATGTTGATGAAAGTTTGAATTTACTGCAGGATGAGCAATTGTCATTCATCCCAAGTGTTTCTTTACCTTCAAATGTATGTTCATTTGCATTCAAGCGCCGGTTTGGTCCTTCAGATAAATTGAGGTTAGGAAGACTCTCTCTCTCTACACTTGAAATGTTTTGTTCTGTGGTCCATGATTGATTGGTTTGGTCTAATTTATAACTAGATATATACTATTTTAGTTTGGTTTTAATTTATTGTATTGGAACTCTTACCTAGGTGTTTTTTTTTTTTTTGGTTTACTAACACACAACAACAACAACAACAACAACAACAACAACAAAAAAAAACATTGCCTTAGTCCCAAATTTTTGGGGTCGACTATGGATCCTTAACAAATTAGCCAGGGTTGACCACATGGATTTTTTTCCTCTATTCTATTCTATCAAAAGTCATACTTTCTTAAACTTTCTTAATTGATATATCCTTTTTTACGTTTACTAATGCTATTTTTGGTCTTCCTCTACCCTTTTCATTCTCTCAACTTAAATCAACTTACTTTTTGTTACCGGTACATTAGTCACTCTTCTCTGAATATGACCAAACTATCTCAAACAACTCTCTGTCTTTTTTTCGTCAATTAATAATTGAGTAATATAATTTTATTAAAAAAAATAAGAAGAATAAAGCTTGAATAAACAAAAAGTGTGTGAAACGTGTAGATCACAGTCCATGGCAGCAGTCATCCAATAATATAATGATAAAAAAAGAAAAAGAAAAAAAGATCTGGTAACATGCTGCAGAAGTTCAATACCATCAAAAGACCTACTACTCAACTCTCTCTAAATCATTTTCATTACTTAGAAGGAAAAAAAACTCCAAATCTTTATGCTGCTATGGGCTACCAAACCACCTTTGCCAACACAAGCACATCATGCTTCCTAAGAGACAATGAATAAGGAAAACAAAAATGACCAAGTTTCTCTTGCAAATCAAACAATTGAGTAAAAGGTGACAAACTAATTCCCCACTACCTCTGTTTATAGAATTCCAATATATAGCATTCTTCTTTTGGAGATAAGTGTATTTCTAAAATCTTTCACAATGTGGCTGTCCAAATTAAAAAAGAAACTTTCCAAGGCATCTTGACACCCAGATACCCTTTCAAGGGAATTTCATGGCCTCAGGCTCTCTCAAAGCATCATAATAGGACCCATCCTCAAATTTTCTAGACCATGTTAACCTCCAAGACATTTTATCCTCACTCCTCACCTCTACCAGAAGGGAAGTTAGAATACAAGATGTCAAAAATATTAGCTTTGGATTGTAATTCTCAATCTTGAAAAGCACAGGCAAACTGAATATTGTAATGGTGGACTTCTTTTTTCTCTGTTGAAACATCTTGTATCGAACTAAAAAGGTAAAAAATATAATGGGGCAGCATGGAGTATAATAAATTTTCATTTAACTATTATTTAGCAATCCCCTTTATGTGTGTGCCCAAACTACCCCTTAATGCCCTGCACTTAGGCTAATTCTGTTACTCCCTCAATATTGCCTACTGGTACCAAACTACCAATTCACTTATATTATCCCCTTAGCTTCAAATATACCCATGTTTTTCAGAATCTGCCCATAAAATAAAATCATGTCATCTACTATTTAACAAATAGTGTATGGAATATCTCCATAAATTCCCCTATTTCCTCTACTATTTATCATCCTACAACGTATGAACAAGAGTAGTGATAAGGGATTTTTTTTTAATTAATTTCAACTCTCTAGAACTAATGAAAAAACAAAGGATCAGCTGGGCTGCCAGTAACCAAGTTAGAAAACCACACATTAAAAACGCAAACCACACCCATTTTGTCCATTTTTCACCAAAACCAAATCTGCCCAATCAATAAATCAAGCAATTCCAGGTGGCATGGTTACCTTATAATATCCAGCTTACTAATACCCTCATAGTCAAGCTTACAAGATGATGCTTATGTTGGGATAATATCAAAACCCTTGCCATACCAATTTTAGCTCCAAGTATTTCTCTCATGAAGGGGTTGGTGACACTTGAAAAGCATCACATGGTCCTTGGCCTTGAGTGCCCTTCAATGGGATTAATCTTCCATGGAAACCATCCACTGTTTATAAATTGCAACGACAAGATGTGTGAAACAATTAGTGAAACATGTTGGGTAGAAGCCTAGAAGTACCAGAATTGTGTGTTTTTGTGGCAATGCCAAACACATATGACTTACATGCCCATCTGTTATTGTTGACATGGCCAGTAATTATATTCACCTCTCAAATTGTGGATTGCTAAATTGTGTGTATAATGGCTTTTATTTGCTATTTTCTATTTTATTTATTTCATGTGGATAATTGGTGTGAATATCTATTATAAAGACTATCAAATGGTGAATGCAAATTATGCCTCTAGATATAAAGAGTGATGGATGCGTTTTGTCATTCTTATTTCCCTTTTTATAATATTTACATGCTCTGACACAATTCTGCACCAATGGTCTTTAGACCAAATCACCAAATGTCATGTCCTCCCCCATAAAATAAGGGGTGGAGGATGAGGTCATGGGTTCAATCCTGTTTGGAATTTTGTGTTATATTTGCCTATAAAAACTCATTTGGAAAAAAAAAAAAAAATTAAGAATTCAGTAAAGCAGAAAAAAGGGGGGAGGGGGGGTTTGGGGGATATTGTTTCAACATTTAGAACCATGTTAAAGTTGCACACAAGTTAGGAATACAAAACCTTTTAGGGCATGAGAGAATGCATACAGGTTTTCATTCTTTGCTAGGCTTCATTTCGTTCATTCATCTATTTCCAGCTTATTTTGCAACTTATGATTTGTTCTGATCATTCAATGGCCAGCTACTGGTACAATTTTGATTCCAACTACTGGAGTGCTGTGTACAAGCACGTACATGGCAAAGACTTCAAGTTTAAAGCTGGTTATGATTCAGAGGTGCGCCTTGGCTGGGCCTCTCTTTGGGTAAGTACTCCTATTTGCTTCATTGCTTCTGTTATTAAACAAATCTTTTTCTTTATCTTTAATTAGTTGGGTGGTATAAAGATTTCACAGCTGATAATTTTCTCACCATAGGCATGCTTGTTATGAGCTATTTGGTGCAGGAATGTCAGGTCTTTTGAAGGATTATTTTCTGGTGTCTTTTGATCATTGGCTTATTTTTATGAGCACCCAAAGAACAGTGAGCTTAATGGATGGTTGAGATTGCTTTGCTCATATACTTCTAAATCACTAGCTTAAGTTGTAATTAGAGAGTAGGATAGCTTTGACCATGTGTTTATTTCTTCATCACTTCACTGTATACTTTGATAAGACATTCTCCAATATAGCAAAACGAGTTTATCAATTCTACAATTATAGATTAGTTAAATTTATTGTAAGAGAGTTGTTTTTGTCTGGAACATTGCACTAAGTTTTGCTTGGCTTTATAATGATCTGGTTTCAGGTTGGAGATGAAGGTGGCAAAGCAAAGACGGCTCCAATGAAGATGAAAGTTCAATTCATGCTCCAAGTGCCACAAGACAACATTGGATCTTCAGCCTTGATGTTCCGGGTCAAAAAAAGATGGGACATATGATCTTATTCTGGACAGCCTGTTCTCCTTTCTTATACATTAAATATTGGTTCTATATGGTAGCCCAGCTTGTTACATCACGGCCCGTTGTACTGATGCTTGTTGCTACATAATGAACGTCATTTGGTTGTTATTCTCTTTGAAATTAGAGCTTTAGTGGCCATCATGTGACAGGAAGATCATATAGAATTTTAAGAGAATTCCAAATTTCTAACTACATAAAGCTATCTCCTGTTGCAATGACGTTCATAATTTATTTGCTGCATTGGGTGATAGGGATGCATGGAACTACCCCCTTGTACTCTGAACTGTTCCATCTTCATCTAACCTTCAAAGAAGTACTATAAGACGATTAGATAAGACCTTTTTTTTTTTTTGTATGCATTTTTGTCTGCTAATGTTGAGCCACTTGGTTATTCAAGAATGTGATGGCTTCATATTCTCTGAATTCATATACCCAAATCACACTAGGTATTACCGAATTGGGCCATTGTGGGATTCATCATTCGTGGGTTTTTAATGTGTCAATTCAATTTTGTAATTTTTTAATGGAAGAAAATGTCACATCACTTAACTTAAAAAGATGCCACGTTATTTTTTGATAGCCATGTAGGCATTGCACTAATGTTGGTTAACAAAAAGACTAATATTGTTTATTTTTTAAACTAAAGGATCAATATTAATTGCGTTCACTAAGTAAATTTCAAAGACTGATGATGTATTTTGGCCTATATTTTCAAGGTTTTCTATTTGACATGGTAAATGGAGTCTTGTTCCAAAAAAAAAAAAAAAAAAACTCCCTAACTTTGGGTCAAAATCAAACTAAGCCCTACTCTTCTAATGAGGATTGGCTCAAAGCCTAGGCCCAAAAAATTGTGGCGAAAATTGATCTTTTGAAAATGAGAGAAGTACAAGAAATACAAATTATAATTTTTTTTTCATAATTATTGGCCTAATAAGTTTTGCTTGCGATTAGTTCACTGAAGCAATATTGCATTCAAATGCTCTTACTACTGCTACCAATTATAGCATTTCATCTTGGTAGTAAAAAAATGTGAAAATTTTTGTGTCTTGAATTATTGAAAAAGAAAAAGAGTGGCTTGTTTACTCTCTATCTACCTTTAAGAAGATCTTCAAAATATTGGGTCAATAAAAATTGTACCCAATTAAAACCCTTTTAAGTATTTTATTATTATTACTAGCTTTATCACACGCTTTTGCACCTGCGATGCGGTTTTTGTTTTTTTTTTGGTCTAGTGTCATAATTTCCTTTTTTAAAATTTTGGATAAGTTTATTTTCAAAACATGGATTAATAGGAGAGTGTCTTATTTTGTAAGTATTTTAAGTAGTATTAGAGATATATTTTTACCAGATTATTCTCAAGTTTTCTCCGGGTTAAATATAAGGTTTATGGATATTTATGAACCATATAAAAGTTCAGTCCAAAAAAGAGAATCCTTTTATAAACAGTATAGATTATTATTTCAAAAGTGTGTTGTGGCTTGTGAACTCTTTCATTTAACAGCTTGAGACACTTTTTTTTACTTGAGATGAAAATTTTTCTCTAGTATAATCTAAGTTCTTATAATATCGACCACAAGTCCCTGCACATGAGTGGACATCCTCTTCAAACAATATGCTTCTCGCAAGTACGAAGGTAAGTAAAACATGAAACAACTAATATTATGTTTAGTTGCATAGAAAGCCGGTGAAAAGTACAACAAAATTTATATTAACAACAGAGCAAGACTTAGGTACAGTACTTAGGTGCTGTTCCTTAGGTTCCTCTTTTAAAATTCTGCCATATGGCTTTTTTCTCATTAATGGAAGTGTATTTTTTAAGTTAAGTAGCCACATGGCAGAATCTTAAGAGGGGAACCTAACAAACAGCACCTAAGGTACTGTATGTAAGTTTTGTCCTTAATAACATATGTGCAAAAATCCTGATACACATTACACACTCAGGGCCTGTTCGGATATCGCTTATTGTTGAAAACTGAAAATTGAAAGAAAAATAATTTTTAAATGTGTGAATAGTGCCGTAAGACCTAATTTTAATGAAAATTTTATTGAAAAAAGAGGTTTGTGGATCCCATGAATTGTGCACGGGACCCACTAACAGAGACGCAACCGCTGGAAAACACGCAAAATGCGCTTCCCAAACTCACACTTAGGGTCTGTTTGGATACCGCTTATTTTGCTGAAAACTGAAAACTTATTGTTGAAAATACTGTAACAAAATAATTTTTAAAATAAAAAAACCTAAGAAAACTTTTTTTTTTACCAGAAAAAGGTAGAATAGGTACATTTAAATGAACAAAAGTATAAAAGGTGTAGGCCAGCTGTATGGCTCAGGACACTGTAGCAAATTTTAATAGTGCGGTTTTCACAAGTTGCAGCTCCATGAACAGTACTGTGGGGGCCACTAAAAAACGCAAACGCAAATGCACATATATTCATTGCAATCCAAACGGTCACTTAGAGTATGTTTGGATACCGCTTATTGCTGAAAAATGAAAACTGAAAATACTGTAACAAAATCATTTTTAAATGTGTGAATAGTGTCGTGAGACTCAGTTTTAATGAAAATTTTGTTGAATTTTGTACTTATGGGTCTTATAAATAGTGCACGGACCCACGGTTTAAATCACATACACACAGAAAACGTATTCAAACTAACACTTAGCAATGTACACTCAATACACGTTATATCCAAAATTGCATGTATGATATTCATAATAAAATGTGAACAGTAATAGTGTACAATTGCTAGTGTGTGATAATCACTGTTCTTAACATCTTTCACTGGTCTTGTTTTGTTGTTCAGGCCGAGCAAGCCTCTTAATTCTGACTGTAAGCCTCATCGAGAATTGCAAGGATCTCCTTTTATCTTGTTCAAATGAAGGCCGCAAAAATGGAACACAAAGTAAAGGTGACTTATTGTGTACAACCACAAAAGAATTTGAATTTAGTTGCGATTTTCACTGTTGGGTTGAAACCCAATATCACTCTTCTGGACGCAAGAATTACAGAGTGAAAGTAGAAGAAGTGTGTTTATAAAGGGAAACTAAAAATCCCAAGTGACTACTATGTGGATCAAAGTAGAGCTGTATACAGTGTGGATGATGGGGTTTTGAGTGTTCGGGTACCTACAGGCTACAAGAGAGCTCCTGAGACTTGTGGAGTTGGCGTACCAGAGATTCCTAATCCATAGTTTTTGAAGTATTTTGTTTAAAATTTTACTAAGTTGATGCCTTGTGTTACATGGGTTTTGACTATATTTGATACATTTCATGTTTTGTTGCTTCAAACTTTCAGTTTAAATGCTAGGTTTCAGCTTTTATTTTGAACTAGTTATAAATATTACTACATAAATATTCCATTTCTTCCCCATGTTTGGAACTAAGGCTCCCGTATTTCCCCCATACACTTTAAGGCACAAAGAGGTATCATTTGGATCAACTCACCCCGTGCTCCGTGTTTCAACTTCAAGCATTATCTAATGGCAGGTCTGCTCTTCTTCTGCTATTTAATGATGTGCTAGTTTATTCACTATAATGTTAGGGGTTATTTGGTGTTTTAAGGAGCCATTATTTAGGGGTTGTATGGTAGCTGCTTTTAAACATCGGTTTTCAGTGTTAAAACAACTGACATGTATTTTTATAACACTCAAACACATATTTTCACAACATTGAAAACTGAACAACAGTACTCAAACACTGCTACCAGACGAGGCCTATTTGTTGGTTTTTATTTTATTTATATTGTGTTATGAACTGGAAAACTGAAATGATAGTTTGGTCTTAGAGATGGCTAATCTCCTGAATGGGGGTGAGAGAAGGGAAATTTGGGGTAAACTTAGCTTGATCATTTATTATTTGCTTATGCTCTTAAATAGTCTCAAGCAGAATGCTCAACTAGGAAATTCAAATTACAACTTAATAGTTCTGCAGCAAATTCAAATAATGAACTAATCCTAATAACAACTTGAAATGAGATAACATTCTAATCCTAATCAACAACTTGAAATAACAAGGGAATAACAATCGGATAGCAATAAATTTGGATGGAACTTATTGATAACTCCTTATCTGGTCATGCAGCATGCTTATCTTCTCCCACAAGTTTAGGTGTTTTACGCAGAATGGTCTCATCCTTGTCTGAAATCCGAATCATAACATATTGTTATTATAATTTTTTTTTATGGATTGGTGGAGGGCAATTTATGTTAATGTCTGACGGTGCATAGATTTTTTTTTTTTTTTGAAAGGGATGGTGCATAGATTAAGAAACGATAAAAGTATTCTTATTTTTTATAAAGAAACTTGAAGGTTTCACATGATCATTGGCATTACTCAAAGCATGCCAAAACAAATGCTTTAGATAAATATGCACAAGGTACTTATCTGCTTTCTAAACTTCATTTGTATCAAATGATACCACGTGATTGTGATACCGCTAACATGACATCATTTGATACCAAATATCTTATCATTTGTCTGCATACAATTTATTATTTATTGCAATGTAGTGCGTATAAATTGCTCTTTAGCTATTTTTTTTTCAAATTATTTTAAACATTGGGTGTTGTGCTGGACATGTTCCATCTGATACTCTGATAATGCCATCAAATCTTCTATCCAATTCTTTTTAATCCCATTTTGTGTTCACAAATTAGAACTTTTTAATTAATTCCTTATTGAATGCCTTTTTCTTATGTCACACACCTAATCTAGCTGTTCACAAAGCCAAGGCCATCATGGAGAGATGCATGTTACACTATGATTTGAGCTCAATTAATCCATGTGCCTACCTTGCATTGTGGATCTTGGAAGCGGTGAATTTCAAGTACTAAAAAAACTGAAGTCATCTGTTTGATTAATGATGTTACTCTTTTGGTTTTATGTGACATCCTGAACATTTTATATGTGGATCTCTGTTTTCAGGGTACTTGTTATTTGTTACTTCCAGAAAGTATAACTGGTATTGTATTTTTGAGTTGTGACTTATAATTTGAGGCGAAAATAGCCAAAAAACATCTTTTTGCAAACTATGTTACAATTTACCATTGTTTTGAAAATATGTAGGGATCTACCACTTTTTGGGTACTCGAGTTTGGTAAAATTGAGTTTTTCATGGTATTACCATGGAAAAATTTTGAAAATTTTTTATGGTACCACAAAAAAAAAAATCCAAAAAATTTAAAGTATATTTTTTCAAAGAACTCAAGTTGCACAAACTCAAGTTTTAAAATAGTAGTACATCACTACATATTTCCAAAATAGTGGTAGATTGCTAATTTTTTTTGCTAAATAGTGGTAGTGGGCCATTTTTTCCTGTAATTTAATGATATCCTAGCTGTGCCTGTGTATGTTTGAGCAGTAAACATATAAATATACTAATTTGGTGTCCACCACCACCACCGCCAAATGTTAGCTTAATGGAAATATATGTAGATACTGTAAGTCTGTAACTAGTAATGTCGAATCTAGTCAAAAGTCAATCAACTGTTGTGGGTGAGAAGCCGTACTAAGAACCTTGGACCTAAACACCAAAGCAAAGGCGATGAAGCATCCTAAATGATCAGGCTGCTATGACGTTCCTTATCTCATGAGTCATGAATCATGAGTCCTTAAATATTCTAACTTTATTTTACATAATAATTATCAAAAACAGTTTTAGTTTGAAATAACACAGAGACAGAATAGTTTTCTTCTTTTAGATGGCAGAAGAAATAAATAATTAGTGCAGTGCAGTGATACAAATTTTTTCACATATGTTATGATTGCCACATATGAGCAATGTTTATTACACACACTTACACACAACCGTATACTCGCCACTTTTGTACATAAATCGTGACTTTAACTTATAGTTTCAGTTCAATAAGTGTGCTATGTGTATAAGAGACATTAACCTAATAATATTAGTGTTAGTAGTGGGTCCATGTAAAGTTATGTTGTCCTGTTACCACTTTTGTAGAAAAAGATATGAAAAGAAAATTATGACCCTAGGATTGCTCTAAAAGAAAACCAACAAAAATAAAAAATATGCTCATGATTTGAAGCTCTTTAGAATACTTTTTTTCATTGCAAAAGGTATGATTAGAACATGGAATTTTCTTTTCTAAGACTTCAATCAGCACTTTGTTGGACTCTTTATTCACAAACAAATATGCAATGTAAGATCATTGCAATACTTTTGTTGTTGTTGTTGCAGCAAATAGTGTGATTAGAACATGGAATTTTCTTTTCTAAAACTAAAACGCCACTTTGTTGAACTCTTGTTACCCAAGAAAAAAAGGCAATTGGCAAACAAATATATGTAAGATCATTGCAATACTTTTTTCAGTTGCCAACAACATGACTAGAACATGGAATTCTTTTTTTCTTTTTTTTTTTCTAAAAAATTTGAAACAACACGTTGTTGGGCTCTTTTACCCAAGGAGAAAAGACTTAGCAAACAAATATGTAAGATCATTGCTAATTTGCTATAAAAATTGTAAAGCCACATGCGCTGCAAAAAGTTAAAAAGAACACATAATAATAAAAGGACGATTTCTATCTAGCATATGTTCTACATTCAACAAAAGGTTGCTCGCTATTAATTAAAAAAAGAAAAAGAAAAGGGAAAGCCTTGTATTTAGTGAGAAACCAAATTTTATAAAGTTTCACTTTTTAATTATGAACTTAGAGCATTCGCAGTTGAGATGGTGTATGCCATATCTTACCAAGATTTACCATTTTAGCACAAAAAAACTTCAACGACTCGCCTGTTAAAGTTAAAAAAATTTGAAATACTACTACAGTACCATCGCAACATTCTAAATCCAAAAATTGTAATGGTACTATAACAACATTTTAAATCCAAAAATTATTATTTTATTCTACCTACAAAAGTCTGCCTCCTCTCTCCATTGTCTCATTCTCTCTCTCTCTTCAAAATATATTATTTTATTATGTTAATATATTATTTTATTGTGTAGATATATTATTTTATTGTGTAGATATATTATTTTAATGTGTAGTATGGTAAAATAAAAATTAGGATATTAAGTGTATTGAAAAATAGTATTGTATAATTAATAAAGTAGTTTTTTAAGATGGTAAAATAGAATATGATGGAATTGTCGGATGGGAATGCTCTTACTAGGACTGAAGCAATGGAATATAATATAATTATAATTATATTATTAACTTGTCAAATGGTAAAAATGCTTTCGTTCGTGTTTGTATTTTGTATATATTTTTTATTAACACAGTGTTATACCAATTTCAGGTTTTTGTTATTTTAACTAAATATAATATAAAAAGTACTCTATTAAACCCTATAATTTAAAGGTATAACAAATTATATTCTATAAAAAAATATTAAATTAAACTCTGAAGTTTTAAAAATTAATAAATTAAACTATATAATTTAAAAAATAACACATTAAATCCTAAGATTTTAAAAATTAATAAATTAAAATCTTGAACTTTTAAAAAATAACAAATTGTTATCAGGTGTCTTGTAACCCAACTGATACTTCTGGGCGTCTCCAACGAAGCCACTTAAGTTCAAATCTCACTTTTCTGATTGTGACTATGAAGTTATTAAAAATCAAAATTATTCTAATAAAAAAAATAACAAATTAAACCTTTGTTGATTTACAGTACTTTCTAGTGATTAACTTATTACTTTTGAAATTATATAAAATTTTACATCCCTAAATTAAAAGTTTGAAAAGATAAGTTTCTTGTATTTTTTTCATATTTATCTTGATTTATCATGTGGTAAAATTCCATTCTTTTTTCCAAAAAAAAAAAAATCAAAATATCTTTATTCCCTTCTTTTGTGCTGATTTTGATGGGTAAAAAGATTCAAAGCTGACCATCCTAAATCACTTTTTTACCAGTCAAAAAAAACAGTGAACAAAAAGGTTACATGAAAAGGGAATCCGTTTTCTTATTTATCTCAAACTACTATATATATATTAATCCATTTGCTCCAATAAAAAAACATCCTTATTTCTTTGTTCCTCACTCTCTCTCTCTCTCCTTGTGTGTTTTGTGTGTGCGTGTAAATTCTCTCTTTTTTTTTCTTCTCTGGAAAAGGGATTAGAAAGAAAGGAAGAAAGAAAAAGCTTTTTATTATTTTTGGTGATAATCCCAAAAGAAAGGAAAGAAAATTCGGAGTTCCTCTCTGCTGTGAAGTGAAAGAGAGTGAGAGAGAAAGCAAAGAAAGAATGACTGTACCTATATCTTCAAGGCTGTGTTTGCCTCTGACCACTGCCACTACTTCTCTCTCTTCTTCTTCTTCCTCTTCTTGTTCTTCATCAGACTTTCCTTCCAAATCCCTGAAAACCCTTCACACTGCAAGCCCCAATTTCAGTCTCCACTCTCCCTCTTCCCCTTCATCTTCTTCATTCCCTCATTCTCAACACACATGTACTCGAAAACACAAACGATCTCTCTCCACACCAACGGTATTTAATCTTACTCTATGTGTGTGTGGGTGAATTTAAAGTGTTGGGTTTTATTAATTTTGATGTTTTGGATGCAAAAGTTAGTAAATTTTTGTGAGCTTGGGAGGTTTTTAATTCTCTGCTTTTTGTTTGGAATGCTTAGGCTATCATGGGTTCTGTTCATTCATTGCATTCTTTGAGTGTGTAGGTGAATTTAGGAGTTGGGCTTTGGTAATTGAGATGTTTTGGATGCAAAAGTTTGTAACTTTTTTTTTATTTTTTTAATCAGCTTGGGGATTTCTTATTCTTAGCTTTTGTTTGGAATGCATAGGCTGTAATGGGTTCTGTTCATTCATTGCATTCTGTCTGTGTGTAGGTGAATTCAGGTGTTAGGATTTGTAAATTTAGATGTTTTAGATGCAAAAGTTAGTAAGTTCTTAGGAGCTTGGGGCCTGGGGGGGCTTTCTTGTTCTTAGCTTTTGTTTAGAATTCATGGGCTATAACGGGTTCTGCTCACTCATTGTATTCTTTGTGTGTGCAGGTGAATTTAGGAGTTGGGTTTTGTTGATTTAGATGTTTAGGATGCAAAAGTTAGTAACTTTTTTCTTAGCTTGGGGGCTTCTTATCCTTAGCTTTTGTTTGGAAGGCATAGGCTATACTGGATTTATGTTCGTTCATTGCATTTTGTAATTTTTGGACTCCTCCCTTTATGTCAAAAGAACCGTACCTTTTCTATTTATTAGATTGGTGAGAGTTGTATGTCCTATGATTGTAGGTGGAACCAATATTTTAGTTTTGTTGTTGATTGGTAATAGTGTATGGTAGCTTGCATTGGAGAACTGGGGCTATGTGCTAAATATGAGATTTTAAATGTGAATATGCAGGTAAGAGAATCACATAAAAAAGATTGGTAATTTTGTTTATTCAATACTTGATGGACTGAGTTATTAGAAAGATAGGGATTTTTCTTTTGGAAGGGGGGAAGGGGGATGGGGGACTAGAAAGCATTGCTATAAAAATACATACAGTGATACAGATGAAGCTTTTATAGTTTATACATTGAGTATTTTGTGGAAAGACTAAAATATTTCTATGGGGTGAGTAGCCTTGTATCAATTACTACCCTCCATATTTGGTGTTGGACATGTTACCATTGTAAACCTTTTACAGTAAATTTTTTGTAGCTTTATCATTTTCCTTTTCTAATATGCTTTAGAATCGGTTTTTATATTTGCTTTGAATCTATCCTTTTTGCATATTAAAAAGGGAAGAATCCCATGAAAACATTACCAAAGTGATAAATTCCACCAAAGTTGCCCCCATAAATGCTAGTTGGGTTTGCAGGAATGTAAAATTATTGATTTGAGTCACTCCCAAAGGAGACTTGCCCTCCCACCAGTTTAAATTAATTGTTAGAAGCTCATAACTTTATTCAATCAAGGACGACCAGCTGGTAGATTTGTTTAGCACCTGTCAATTTGGCCTTAATGTATCCGCTTGCATGGTGCTTCAATAATCCTTTATGTCTGGAGTTTGAGCACCTATAAATTATTGTTTGATTTCATATATAGTCAATCTAAACAATTGGGTAAGGCTTTGCTTAGTTTAGCATATATCAGATATAATTATCTCTCTGTTACAATGCATAATCGCTTAGAGGGAAGTATCAAGCTTCCTGTAAACCTGCTTGGCCTTGAAATGAACAGGGTTGATACATGTAATTTGCACTGTATGACCATCTTTCCACCACCAACATGAATCAAAGCTCATGTTAGTTTGAACTTGTAGATCACCACTCTTGTGGGCAGTTGGTTTTCACTAATGATTTACTACCAGGGGCTCTGTTTTTATTTGCTGGTATAGTGGCTTTGTGGACATATGAGAAGAGATCAAGACATGGATAATTGGAACTATGAAGAGGAGAAGGTGTTTAGCAAGTTTGGTTCAGATGAAGAGGCTGGCAATCAAATTCCAACTCAAGCCCAAACTATTGTAGAAGGATCAGCGGCAGTTCTGATGTCAGAGTTTAAACCTGTTCCAGATGTAGATTATCTACAGGTATGTAATTATTGTGTTTCAAAATGGTTCTGCAGTTGGGCATTTATGTTCTTTATTTTCATTTTAACTTAATTTTACTTTTTTCTGCGCGGGGAGGGGGGGGGGGGGGTGGTTATTTGAATATGAAAGGGTCCCATCTAATGTCTCTGATGAATTTGACCACATAAGTTTTTATTTTTTTATTTTTTTATAAGTAATAAACTTTATTGATAGAGGAAAAAGTACAAAAGAAGAACAAAACAACCAAAGCACACAGGGCATGTACTAAGGTAAGCAAAGAACAGACCGAAGCTTAAGAAGTACGAAAACTACATCTATCAAGCAAATCAGACAACGAATTATAAACGAAAGTTTGAAATATAAGTTTGAACATATTATTTCAAATGGAGGCTTACTTTTGTGTGACTTTTTACAAAAACTTTTTGATTGGCTTAGTTTATCTTTACCATAATGACAACTAGGCATTTACAACTTTCAAGACAGAACGAGCATTTTGGCAGTTTCTTGAACTGTCTTAAGTTGTACTACTGGATATGTTCTCCAGTTTGTTTTTTAGTTTCCACTAGGGATGCTATTTAAAATTTATCTCATTGGGAAAAAAGAAAAAAGAAAAAAAAAAGGTTGGTTACACTATGATTGGAGGTGGGTACAGAGTTCTGAATGTGACCTGGGTTCAGAGTGGAGGTCAAGAGCTGTCCAAGTCTTGCCCTTTATATATACATTTGTTATTATTATTGTTATTATTATTATTATTATTTTAAAAGCTCATACCTTACACGTGTCTGTATGTGTATATTTGGTTTAGGTGTTGTTAGTTTTTACCTGCTAGCTGCCTCTCAATGTCACACACCACTGGCAATGTTGCAATTCTCTCTCTCTCTCTCTCTCTCTCTCATGTGTGCATGTCTGTGTAAACATGGATGTCCACTTTGACTTTGAACTCAATTATACCTATCAAAAAACTGTGTCCATCTAAGTCTACAGATTTTCCCATAGTGTGAAAGGAAATTAGTGCAATTAAATGCCACAAAGAGAGGAAATAAAGGGTTTGTGAATGACTGTGTTTTCAATAGGGAAGTAGACATCCTACTGTTCCTAAGTTTGCAACCATGCCAAGTTTTCTCATTTCAGCTAATTTCACATGTACCTAGAATATTTTTTCAACATAAAGTTCTATGTTTATTCTTTTTTCCGCTTTTTTGTGCAGGAGCTATTGGCTATTCAGCAACAAGGGCCAAGATCTATTGGTTTTTTTGGGACAAGGAATATGGGTTTCATGCATCAAGAACTTATTGAGATTCTTAGCTATGCTATGGTTATAACCGTAAGATGCTATAATTGAATTCTTGTATGTGGCATTGTGCGTACACATTGAGCATTTCAAAATTTTCTATACTGTATGTTTCTGATTTGCTGCATAACTTCTTCTTGCAGAAGAATCACATTTATACATCAGGAGCATCTGGAACTAATGCAGCTGTCATCAGAGGTGCTTTAAGAGCTGAGAGGCCAGAGCTGCTTACAGTGATTTTGCCTCAAAGTTTGAAAAAGCAACCTCCTGAGAGCCAGGAGTTATTATCGAAAGTAAGTGTTTGGTTTTACATATTCATTATGTTCGTCCTTCATCTTTTGTAAACTTTGATTTTTTACTTAGTTTTTCTCATATCTTACACCATCAGATAAACCCAAATATAGTTTGTTTCTCAGTTTATGGCATTACTTCATACTTAATGTGCCTGATTTTTCTCGTGAATAAAATTATTTATTAAAATAAAGAACAAGTTGTACCAATGAGCCTAACCAATTACAATATGTTTTTGAAAAAATTTTGAAAATCTAAAAAATATACAATAGGATGTTTCCTGGTGCATTCATTTAATCATACAAAGATAATATAATTGATGTGCTTGATCAATATATTTCATAATTTCTAAAAGGGAATCCTACCAAAGGTTTATTATTGTATATAAATATTTATGTTTTTATTTATATGCTTATAGGACAAAGTTTGGCTACAAAGGCTACAACCAACAATAGGAAGATGGGCATGTGTCCATGTCATGTGCAATACTCATGACTTACTTAAAATGGTTGTATACAATCACTTTAGTGTGGTTTAGTAAATTGTTGGTTGTAGCCTAAAGCTACAGCCAAACTTTGTCCATGTTTATAAACATAGAAGTTAAATCCACATTTTATAAGACCAATATATTAAGCCCAAATAGCATTTTTTTGTAATCCCTTATCATTTTTTTAATGTACTGGCTGAAACACCTGAAAAGCCCCCCGAGCAGGCCGGTATTTTATCCGATATGTTTCAGTGTCGTGCTGGCTTAATGTTTTGTATGGTACAATATTGACAACTTTGGTTTTGCATCAAGTCTGTAGTACAGTATAATATAAAAGGATTATGTTGTACAGTATGGAAACTTACCAATGCATGAATTCTTCTTGGAGATCATTAATTCTAATGATAAACATGAATACATGATATTGTATGTCTGACTACATGGCTTGAAATGTTTCTGAACAATAACTGTGGGGAATTTTACTAATGTCTTATGGTCTTCTGTTTTATCGAAACACTATACTATCTAGATCTTTTAGTCAAGATTATTAATTATTTCTCAGTAGATGTACTTGCTAGTAAAAAATCTGTGAAACAGGGTGCTTCTAGTAGTCAAATGGTAGATTTTCCTCTTGTATTGGTTGATTTTTATGGTTTCAGAATTTTTGAAGTGATCCAGGTGGTTTGATCCTTCCAGAGTTTTGGTTACTATATTCTATTAGCAATCGTCTTTCTCAAAAATAAACATAGATATGAATAAATGGAAGATAGAGAGGTTTAATATTCTTCATCGCATTTAATAATGCATCTTCTTGATGTGCAGATTTGTTTTGAATTTAGATATTATAATCTTGGGTGACGGTGATAAAATATTTGTAGATATGGTGTATAAAACATTTGATATGCCCCCATAAGAATGCTTCTCGTATTATGAAGCAAGGTCAAATTATTGGTTGGTCATTGGCTGCTAAATGAATATAAATTAGCTTGCCTTGAATTAAGTGACCAAATGAAGTCAGATAAAGGGCATGGAGGCATAGTATTTCTTAGGAAGTTCAATTACAGTTCATATATGTTCCAGTTATTAAGTCAATTCTTGTTCTGACCCAAAAAGGGAGGGATAAAGGAAGAACAGTTATTTTTGTGATAATTTAAGTTTTTTTGTTGGATTTGCAGGTGAAGAATGTGATAGAGAAGCCTCACAATGATCATCTACCCCTATTAGAAGCCAGCAGGTTTGTAATTTATTTTCTCCAGTTACTCGTGTAGTCTTCTGATGCTTTATAAATGAGCAAGGAATGAGACTCATCTTACTGGTGGCCTCTTATCTTGGTTGATACCATATTCATCCTTGGTGTGAAGTGAAACCTGTCATAGCTACATGTAAAATATCAATTTATAGTTGGTGGCTGATATTGGACACCTGTTCGGAAAAAAGGCTGAAGTTGCTTGTTAGTGCTGGACAGGGTGAGTTCTTCGGGTAAAGCGTCTTCCTGCTAGATGGAAATTGTTGCAATTGTTGAAACAAATGCTGTCTTTGCATAGCTAAGCTCACTGGCTTCAATTGTCAATGAGACAAGCTGACTCTACTCTGGTCAATGCTCTGTTCACCATGTGGGTGAGCTAGATTTTTTAAATAAATCTCAACTAAAATGTTGAGGTTTAGATTTCTAGATGACCAAGCATGAGCAATAATTATAAGCTTGACAAACTAGCGTGAGAAGCCTAGCTAAATTTTACCTGCCAATTTTTTCAAACAAAAACCACTTTGAGAATTGGGAATTAAATTCTTGCTTATCTAGCACGTTTCTCATTGCAATATAGTGATAGCTAACTTGTATTGGTCTAGACTAGTAAATAACCTATCTTATACACTGACAAGCCCTAACATAACCTGAATTTAGTTTTACATCATGGGCAAGTGCCTTGCATAGGTGCAACCATTTCTCAAGATTTTGGTAAGGCAGACAGCCAAATCTTTTATGAATTTCATATATGGTTTCTGAGAGGAATTTATAGCTTTGATGGTGATCATGCAGGTTGTGCAACATGGATATCATTTCACATGTACAACAAGTCATTTGCTTTGCATTCCATGACAGTAAGTTGCTTATGGAAACCTGTCAAGAGGCCAAAAATATGCGCAAGATCGTGACCCTCTTCTACTTGGACTAGAGCAGATTGCTCACTTCTGTCCATACATTGCAGAAAGGTTCTTATTTTTGTTTGTAAATTAGGGGATTAAATGAGACATTGTTTTTCTTTGTAGATTGTTACAGTGAGAAAGGGGGCCAATTTTCTCCATTATTTCTTATTGTTAATAGGAAAGAAACTATTACAGATGTACCAATTCATATGAATGCTCATGCATGTCGCATGCTTGCAATATATCTGATTCGTTTAGATTCGGTGAAATTAGAATTGTTGATGCAGTTCGAATGAGAATGTCGTGAGCTTGCATAACAGTCCTGCTAATATGCAAGTACTACATATTTTTTGTTAATTAGTTTAATCTTTATAGTCTGATGGGCTGGACTTTTTTAAAATGTGGGGTGGATCACATTAGATGAGCCTTGTATAAAAAAGTATAATATATATATATATATATATATATATCTATATATATATATATATATATATATATATATATATATATATATATATATAAAATGGGCTGGACTTTTTTAAAATGTGGGGTGGATCACATTAGATGAGCCTTGTATAAAAAAGTATAATATATATATATATACTGTTCGGTTGATTTTGGTTTGGTTCGGTCTGCTTGTGATTGAAGCTGGGATTTAACCGAAAAAATCAGTTTTTTAAAAATAAAATTGAAAAAATTAGCTCAGTTCAGGCAGTTTTGGGCAGTCCATTCATTTTTTTTTTCAGCCACAGTAAACATTCTAGTCTGAGACAGGTAAAAATGACATTTAAAAAGATCCGAAATATTGCATTCTTTGTTCCTTTTATTGTTTGAATTGGGAAAAAAGGGCCACTGACGTGACTCAATAGAAGTGAAATAGTAATAAATGCCACGTTTCAGTTGTTAGATATAATTATATAGATATTGATATTGTTAGATATTACTATATAGATATTGATATTGATTTGGAACATAGTTCCATTATGTTTGATGTGCACAATATTGAGGGAACTAACTCATACAATTGAGCATGCATGAAGTGGAGGGAACTAACTCATACAATTGAGCATGCGGGAAGTGTAGGGACTCAATTGGTAGTTATGTTTATTAGTTGAAAATTTGAGACTATGTTTAGTAGTTCAAAATTTGATTGGTCTCTTGCATTGGGTTTCACCATTAGTAACTAGTAAGTTCAAAATTTGAGACTATGTTTACTAGTTCAAAATTTGATAGACTATGTTTACTAGTTCAAAATTTAATTGGTCTTGTGCATTGGGTTACACTGGTAGCAACTATTAAGTACAAAATTTGAGACTATGTTTACTACAAAATTTGATTGGATTCGTGCATTGCGTTTCATTACTAGTAACTAGTAAGTCCATTCTAGAGTTGTTGCCTTTTGTATTATTTATTATTCTTTAGACTCTGTTGTATCCATTGTAGATGAAGTAGTCTTTTTGCAATAAAATATTTCTTAACTTAAAAAAAGGAATAAATTATATTGACTTCCCATAGGGATCGTTGGATATACAAACACCTTTCTAGATTCTTTTGAAATTACACTGACCTTTCCTTGGGTGCTAAAAATGATCTAATTTTAAAGGTGGGGGGTTCAGTTCAGATTGGTGTCTGGAACTAGTATAACATTAAAGGTGCTGTTTTAGTTTTGAAGAAAGTCAGATTTGGATGGTGATGTTGATGGTAATGGTTTTGATTGCCCTATTAGGATTTTATAGTTTAGTGAAAGGAGGGGAGAAATGAGCATAAAGATGACAAGGATGTGAATTATTTTCTCTCATTGGGGAGTCGATGTTATTTTAGATAACAAGTCATAGTTTTGCCTATTTGGATTATCAGATCTCAATGTAATTTACCCAATCAAATAATAAGAACATGAATGATCAATGTTTAAGTATCCAGTCCTTCATGTGAACTTTTTATTGAACATGCAATTTCCTTACAAAAAAAGGAAACCACCCAAGGAGGGCTCATGTCAATGTAGAGGAATTGGTATCCTTTTAACATAGAAGAGTGCATCAGTCAAATACTGAGATCATTGGAGCGATCTCTCTCTCTCTCTTTTCCTTTTTGAGCTTTACTTGAGGAAGCATCAAATATCTTTGAGGTGCTCTTTTGGTTTGAAATGGTTAATTTGAATGAAATGTCAAATGAGGCTCTGAATGAAATGCCAAACGAAATTTGAAGGAAACTACCATTGTTACACTTTGTACCCGGCGTTAAGTTTGTTGTTAACTTGGATGGAAATTCAAAGTTCAGGGTGCAAAGTGTAATTATGAGTATAATTTAGAGTGGTAGAGCGTAATTTAAAGGATTGAGAAGAAGGACAATTAGCTTTTTTCATGTAGTGCTATATTTTTCCATCCAAGTTAACAACAAACTTTATGTAAAAAATGATCATAGTTTAGAGTGCAAAAATGTGCATTTGAAAGGTTTAGGGAACAAAGTATAATCGTGGGTATAGTTTAGGATAGTAAAATGTAATTTCTCCTTCTATATAACACATTTAGGTCCAATTTTTATTTTGAGAAAATTCCATTAACTTACCCTGAGATTTGGGTTAATGCAAACTAGTTTCAAGATATTTCAAAACTGGCCAATTTGGTCCCTAAACCCGACTTGGTCTATAAACACCATTAGGCCTGTTAATATTTTTCTCTTCTCTCTCCTAGACTGGTCTCTCTCTCTCTCTCACTCTTTTGTTTCTTCTATCTCTCATCCCTATCTCACTCTCTTAGACCTCTCTTCTCCCTCTTGTCCCTCTCTCCCTCCAACATGACAACTACTTTCCTCTATTGGACTCACTCTTTCACTATGACGACTGTTGTGGATCATGGTCGATGGCAGCAGTGAAAATAATTTTAGTTTGTTGTGGGTTTTTTAGATCAACGTTGGTTGTGGGTTGTTGGTTATTGTGATTATTTTGGTGGTGGGCTGAGTTGTTGGTTGTGGCGATGGTTTTTGGGTTATGGGTTTGGTGGCTGTGTTTAATATGGCTGTGGGTTTGTGGTGCACGGGCTTCTCTCTCTCTCTCTCTCTCATTTTTTCTCTTTTTCCTCTAATCTCACCTGTCTCCGAATCTCTTTCTATTTTTTTTTTTTCCTTTTCTTCTTCAATTTTCCTTTTCCTTTGCTTGGCCGAATTTAGCCTTCGATGGGACTTCTTTCTCCTATCCGTTCCTTTCTCATTTTCTCTATACAGGTTAATGGCTAGATTTGGGTTTGGCCAACATTTTGTGGTGGATCCACTGCGATTAAGTTAAGGCCATTAGGTTTTTTTGGGTTTCTTTAAGAAGGAAAAGTGGTTTTTCCTTTTGGTTTTCTTGGCTACCAAGCACTAAATAGATGAGACTTTGACGGGCTTTTTCTTTTGATTTCCTTGGCTATCAAACACGGAATGAAGTAGATTCATGTGGCTTTTCCTTCAGATATTCTCAACTAACCAAACACAGTCATTAATAATTTTTTTTTTCTTTTGATTTTATTTTAAGAAAAAAAAAATCCAAAGAAAATCGTTATGTTGTTGGAAATTCAAAGAAAAAGGAAAAAAAAAATCTTTGTGAAAAAAGGAAAGCACCCATGAGCATCAAGTGTTTGTGGGTTGTCTTATCTTTTATCTCAAAAAAAGTGTTTTGTGTTGGAGAGAGAGTGAGGAAATAGTGTGTAACACCACTTGTGCTTATAGATTAAGTTGGATAGTTTAGAAATGTCCTGGACCTACTTGGCATTAGCCCAAACCTCCTAGATAGTGTATTTTACATTTTTTTTTTGAACGTAACTTGGTCCAATTTGGGGTGTGGTCATGAATGTTTCAGGTTTTAAGCTTAAAACGTGTGGGTAATTGTAGATAGCAGTTACTTCATGCGGAAATGGCTAGACAAAGATGAAACTTGGGCAGTTAAGGCTCGTTTGGATTGAGGAGAAAAGGAGGGGGAGTGAAGGAGAGTAAAGTAAAGTTGATTAAAAATGGGCTAATTTTGAGCCAATTCCACTCTATTCTGCTCTACTTCTCTCTCCCTCAATCCAAACAAGCAATTAGTTGGGCCAATTAGATTAAGATTTCCTCACCCCCAGTTCCCCCATTATGTTTATGTTATGATTATTTGTGAAAATTGCAATACTTTATACTTGTGGTAAGAAATATAGTCTACAGTAGTTGAAAGATGCATTGAAGAAGAATGCCATCCGAAAAAACCTCTAGACATTACTTCTAAAACTAGGAACATTAGCAGTCATCGTCATCAGAGTAGTTGCCATCACTATCAGGTTCATATATCTGATATTCTTCATCACTTGAATTAGCTTCATTTATATTATTATCACCTGCTTCTGTGGATGGAAAACTATCAAAAAGCTCCTGCAAATGGGTTCTCGATATGTTCTCCATGTTTAGATCTAGGCAATGTATAGGAAAGCCAATGGTGACAACCAATCTAAACAAATTTCCACAACAGTTAGCACTGATTGGTCTCAATAATTTTTCTTGACAAGGTAGGGCAACGTTATCTTCATGGATTCTTTATAAATGTGAAAATTCTTCTTGCATCTCCACTGTTGCATTGCAATAGAATTGTATTTTTGGCATAGTACTACTACTATGCCAAACTGAAATTTTGTTTAGTTGATTTTATTTTATTTTTTATTTTTCATTTTTTTTCCCAAGGTACGTAAAACATGACTGAGGGCTGAATTATTAATTTATGTGCTGAAAATAGAGGCTTAAACAAAAGAACATTATCGAAATGGTAAAAAAGGATACATGACTGTGTCTGCAGAGATATTTCACCTTCTTTTTCAGCCTAGAAACAAGAAAGCATTGATAAACACATAAAAATAAAACACAAACCAAGGCACATAAGAAATTAAGACAATATTGATTATAGATATAGAAAATCCAGCAAAACGTAAATTCAGTTAATAGAGAAGTCAGTACCAGATCAAGCGCCTCATATCCATCCAATTCATCTTCAGCATTGTCAACTTCATCCTCCTCATCATCTTCAACATTATTGGGTTCCACGATATCTTCATCCCCAGCAGGTTCTACATCATTAAATTTAATTAGTAATGTCAAATTACAAAATTAAATGAGTGTGCAAGAAAATATAGATTCTTGCAATCTCTCTCATACGTTCAAAATTGGTGAGTTAAAAAAACCATAGGAACCACAGTAAACTAATAGGAGTTTACAAGGTATTGACAACCATTTGGAATATGAGAATTATGTGGAAAATACTATGATAGGAAATTAGGGAATGAACCCTAATATTAGTTCAGCAATGTTTCAGTGTAAGAGAATAAGATCATAAATAGATATGAGGTGACGAAGAAGAAAGAAGAGAAGGTAGGGTAAAGGGGTGAAGTAGTATACATGCTATGGAAAGAAGCATATATAGTCTATATGGAATAACAAAGAAAGCATCACTATACAACTGATATTTCAACACAACAATTCCACGCAGACAGAAACATGGGATAACTTTCCATCATTTGCCTATAACAAAAGCAATGATCCATGTGTACAGGACTTATGCTTGTAAGGATTATTATTATTATTGATTTTCAATTGATAAAAAAATAGTTTATAATAAAAGTAATAATTTAAAAAATTCTCATAATATTGACAAGATTTCAACAAAATTTACCATGGAGGATGGGACTAAATAAAAGATAAACTAATAGATATCTGTGCTTTAGATGTCAGACTGACAGGACTGTTTATTTGTTATTGTAGTTCATTGATTTGATGACTTTTCCATCCATTTGTGAACAGTATAGAGAGTGGAATGATGGAAAAGAACATCGACAATTTAAAAATAGGATCAGTATGGGGGGATTCCGAAGTTTCTTTATTGAATCTAAGTTGTTTCAATTGGTGGTTGAGGAAGGAGGGAATTTTTTCTCCCTTAAGATCTTTGAACGGGGAAAATACTACATGCAATCAGTGTTTATGGGCAAGAGTGCAGCTCTTTGGATAATGCGGAATCTGGAACACATTGTGATTGGGGTTAGTCCTAAGCAATTTTTCACGCTCAGGGAAGGTGCTACTGCGTACACCTTGCAACAGGGGTCCAATTCATTTGGGCAATATGTTTCAGTGACAGAGCTTAAGGTCGGTGGGCAGCGGCGAACTATCATTATTCCTGCCGGTAAATTACAACAAGGATGGAGAACTTTTGGGATTGAATTACGAAGGATGTTGGAACCTGCTCAATATGCGTTGGGTGGATTGAAGTTTGTACCGTCCAGGTCTAAGCAGATCCCAAAACATCATCCTACCAGGTCCTTTGTGGAAGCTGTCAAAGCTCCAGTGCAGGCAATGTTGAAGCATGTTCAGCAGCCCCTCAATAAAGATAAGGTTAAGGCTGATATCGTGAAGAATACTGTGGAGACTCCAAGTGACAAGTCTCACACACAAGTTGTAGCTTTTGAAACTCAGACTGGTAGTTTTCATCAGGCAGCCGTGGGTGGTGGTGAGGGTGGAGCAGGTGATATTAATGGCAAGAATAAAATTGAGGAGAAAATCCCGGAAGGAATTAATTGCAATATTCCTTTGAAGCCCAATTTGAATTAAAAAATGGTTGAGTTTGGAAAGTTGCGTGATAATAGGAAGGGACGTTGGCTGGGGAGAGGGCTGACTGTGAGTGTAAATGAATATGGAAAGAGGCGGGTATCTTGGGATGCTGTTAAGGGAGGTCAACAAGCTGGCAAATGGGTACCAAGCAAATATTGATTCTAATAATGCAGTGGGTCTGGGCCCATCCAAGATGAATGCCCCAGCCTCGTTGGGTAATAAAGAACCCATTTTGGGCCTGGGTCTGCTAAGCCCAACTACCTTTGTGGCTGGAGAAAGCTCATTTAGTGGTCCAAGGGCTCCGGAGTCTTCTTACCAGAATGGGTTCACGTTGCCAAGTTCAGGTAGAAGTGAGCTCATTGCCACGAAGGAGGTTAGGTGCTCAAGGGTCAAACCCACCGCATCGGAGCAACCAGCGACGTCGTCGAAGGTATCGGTGATCACACCCATGACATCGGAGCAACCTGTGATGTCGCCGAGGGTATTGATGGTCACACCCACCACCTCGGAGCAACCTTCGACATCGCCGACGGTACTGATGGACGTAGCAGTGACGGAGATTGAACTTAAGGGTGCTCAGCTCAGCTCAGCTCGATTCGACTAGCGCAACCACCCACTGAGCCGACAGGACCGGTGGTGGTGGCCCAAGTCTCCCACGAACAGATGTCGCTGACCAGTACTCCGTGTGGGTCGAGGTTGGTGCCAGTGGTGTCATCGACCACGGTATCGGAACAGGTAATGAATCTGGATGACCCGATAGTGTCGGAGTTGGTGCCTTTGTCTTCTTCAGTGGCATCGGAGGATGGGGATGAGGATTTTATGGGTTTGGAAGGTTCGGTTATTTCTGACTTTGGGGGAGTTCAACTACCTGGCCCAACTATAAGGGACTTGGTCGGAGACTTGGATAAGTCTTGGGGTAACTCCAAAGATTGGATATTACAAATGCGTGATGGCCGGCAATTAGTGCTCCCATTATCACTGTATCGTTCTCCAGATTATATGTCAGTCTGCTCAAGTCTAGAGGGAGAGGGTGTACCAGGTAATGTTTCTTGTACTAATGAAGGGAAGAGGGTTACTTGGGCAGAGGAGAGTGAGGGGCTAGTAGATTCCTTGACTGTGGTTCCCGGGTTAGTAAGTGAGCTGTGGGAGTCTGATGAAAGGTTGAGGTCTTGTGAGGGAGGTGATGAGCCATTAGTTGTGGTACCTTTGGCTACTGAAGGTCCGTTGGAGTTGGAGTCTAGTCCTATGAAGGAGATTGGGTGCAAGGAGAGTGTGGATAATTGTCAACTATCACAATGGGTAACCAATAGGATAAAGGCTTTCAAGAAATCTGTGGGCACTTCACTGGAAGGTTTTGAGGAGCAGATTACAGGACTGTTATTAGCCATAGAGGCCAGAAAGAAAGATAGACAGAAACTTGTGGTGGGTGATCAGAAGAAGTTGGTTAAGTCCGGACAGAAAGGTCAGCGGGAGTTGAAGAATTTGCTGTCATCTTTAAATGTCGAGTATGATACAAATAAAGTTAGGAGTGCAAGTTCTGAGCGGGCGGTTGTGTCTTATCAATGAATGTGAAGATTATTTCTTGGAACGTTAGAGGGTTGAATGAGCAGGATAAAAGGCTCAGGGTTAGAAACTTGATTAGGAAATGGGGGCCAGATGTGGTTTGTCTTCAAGAAACCAAAATGGGACTAATTAATAGAGCAGTGATTCGTAGCTTGTGGGGTGACCAACATGTTGATTGGTCTTACTTAGGTTCTTGTGGTGCTTCTGGTGGGGTGTTAGTGATGTGGGACACTCGGGTAGTGAATAAAAATGGAGGAAGCAGTGGGGAGATTTTCGGTTTCTTGTAAGTTTACTAGTGTCAGATCAGTTTGTATGGGCATTTACGGGTGTTTATGGTCCTAATTTACACCGAGATAGGAGGTTATTATGGGAGGAACTCTGTGGCTTGAATAGCTGGTGGAGTGTCCCAGGGTGTGTGGGTGGTGACTTTAATGTGGTTAGGTTCCCTTCTGAACGATTGGGGTCTACTTCTTTCAATACTGCTATGAGGGAGTTTTCTAATTTTATCTCAGAACAGGGTCTTATTGATCTGCCATTTGCAAGGAGGTACTTTCACTTGGTCAAATTTTAGAGAAGTTGTTTCGAAGGCTAGGCTAGACAGATTTTTGTTTTCTGCAGATTGGGAGGATAAGTTCCCAACAGTTTCTCAAAGACGACTGTCTAAATTGTGCTCAGATCATTTTCCAATTGTCCTTGAGGGTGGATCTTTTCAGAGAGGGAGTATGCCATTTAGATTTGAGAATATGTGAATAAAGGATGAAGGTTTTGTGGATAGGGTTCGGTCATGGTAGGATTCCTACCAGGTTCACGGTGCACCGAGTTTTATTCTGGCTAATGAATTAAAGCTCCTTAAAAATGACTTGAAAAGATGGAATGTGGAGGTGTTTGGTCATGTTGATGTTCGGATTAGAAAATTGTGGAAGGACCTTAGTGTTCTAGAGAATAGGGAGGAGAGTCAGGGATTATCAGTGGAGGAAAGGGTGGAAATGGGAAGAATTCGTGATGAGTTAGAGAAAGCTACTCTGTTGGAAGAAATTTGTTGAAGGCAGAAATCTAGAGTTCTTTGTGTTAGAGAAGGAGACAGGAATACTAAGTTTTTCCATCGTATAGCTAATTCTCACAGGAGGGTTAATTCTATTGATAGACTTATGGTGGATGGGGTGTTGTCTTCGGACCCGGCTGCTATAGCAAACTGTATCTCTCAATTTTATAAGCAGCTTTATTTTCAGGAGGTGGCTCACAGACCTGTCTTAGATGATGTGGATTTTTCTAGCATCTCGGTGGAAGATGCAAGTTGGCTAGATAGGCCTTTTGAGGAAGAAGAGGTGTTTGAGGTGATCCATGACTTTAATGGTGATAAGGCACCTGGCCCGGATGGCTTTTCCATGGCATTCTTCCAGTCTTGTTGGGGTGTTTTGAAAACTAAAATTATGGCTGTATTCCACAATTTCCATACTCAGGCGGTGTTTGAGAAGAGTCTTAATGTTTCATTCCTAGCCCTTATTCCTAAGAAAGTGGATGCTGTGGAAGTAAAGGATTATCGGCCTATCAGCTTAGTTGGTGGGATGTATAAGATTATTTCTAAGGTGTTGGCTAATCGGCTTCGTAGGGTGGCACATGGACTTATTTTGGATTCACAAAATGCTTTTGTGAAGGGCAGACATATTTTAGATTCCGTCTTGATTGCTTCTGAATGTATTGATAGTAGATTGAAATCAGGAGTTCCGGGTGTGCTTTGTAAGTTGGATGTGGAGAAGGCGTATGATCATGTGAATTGGAATTTTTTAATGTATATGCTGCAGCGTTGTGGTTTCTCAGAAAAATGGAGAAACTGGATAAGGTATTGCATTTCAACTGTAAAGTTTTCCATTTTGATCAATGGTAGCCCAACTGATTTCTTTGGAAGTTCTAGGGGGTTTCGGCAAGGGGATCCTTTATCTCCATTGTTGTTTGATATTGTGATGGAGGTATTAAGTCGTATGTTGGATGTGGCTGCCTCCATTGGGCAATTCTCAGGCTTTTCTGTGGGCAGTACGGCTGGTCCATCAGTGATGGTGTCTCATCTTCTATTTGCAGATGACAGTTTGATTTTTTGTGATGCTGAACCTTCTCAGATTGCTAATTTGAGGGCGATTCTTGCTAGGTTTGAGGAGGTGTCCGGGCTTCGTATTAATTTAGGGAAATCTAAGTTGGTACCTGTTGGTGGCGTACCCAATTTGGAGGCTTTGGTGGGTCTGTTGGGGTGTGGGCAGTCTTCTCTGCTCTTGAAATATTTGGGTCTTCCTTTAAGTGCAAAATTTAAGGACTTATCTGTTTGGAACCCTATTCTTGAGAGAATGGAGAGGAGATTAGCAGGTTGGAAGAGAATGTATTTATCCAAAGGGGGTAAGGTAACACTCATTAAAAGCTCATTATCGTCCTTACCTACATACTTTCTTTCCCTTCTTCCTTTACCGGGCAAGGTGGCTAAGCGTATGGAGAAATTACAGAGAGATTTTTTGTGAGATGGGATTGGTGGTGAACCTAAAATTCATTTAGTTAATTGGGCCAAGGTTTGTAGGCCTTTGCAGGATGGGGGGTTGGGTATAAGACAGTTGGGTAATTTTAATTCTGCCTTACTAGGTAAATGGTTGTGGAGGTATGGCACCGAGACTGATGCTTTATGGAGGAAGGTTATGGAGGCAAAATATGAGAATATTGGGGGTGGTTGGTGTACGAAGAAGGTGACAAGTCCTTATGGGGTCAGCTTGTAGAGATATATTAGAAGTGGTTGGTTGAACTTCTCTAAACTCCTTGTTTATGATGTGGGGGATGGTACTAGAGTGAAATTTTGGAAGCATGTTTGGTGTGGGGATTGTACTCTCCAAGAGGCCTTTCCGGAGCTTTATTGTCTTAGTAGGTCCAAGGACTCCTCAGTGGCTGAAGTTATGGGTTGGTCTGCTGAGAGGTATCACTGGAATGTGTAATTTCGTCGTCCTCCACAAGATTGGGAAGAAGAAGCCTTTGATCGGTTTATGGGGCTAGTCTACTCCTCGTCAGTGAGAGGGTTTGGCCCAGATAAGGTTTGTTGGAAGTTTGCAAGGAATACAGGATTTGAGGTTAGAGGTTATTACAGTTCCTTCTACCCTCATAATCTTGTTTCCTTTCCATGGAAAATAATATGGCAATCGAAGGCTCCTCCAAGGGTAGCCTTCTTTTCTTGGTCTGCTTCCTTAGGTAAGATCTTAACAACAGACAACCTTCGTAAAAGACGAGTGATTGTGCTTGACTGGTGCTTTATGTGTAAGAGGTGTGGGGAGTCGGTGAATCATCTTCTACTTCATTGCACCATAGCTTGGGAGTTGTGGTCTTTGGTTTTCTGCTTGTTTGGTATTCAGTGGGTTATGCCTCGTATTGTTCTTGAGGTGTTTGAGGCTTGGCAAGGAAAGTTTGCACGACATCGTCACATTGATGTTTGGAAATTAGTTCCTCACTGCTTGATTTGGTGCATTTGACGAGAAAGGAATGCTAGAAGCTTTGAGGGCTGTGAACGCTCTTTGCTGGAGATTAAGTCTTTTTTCTTACACACTCTCTTTGAATGGAGTGGTTTTTTCTCATTTTTCTTGTTTTTCCTTTTCTATTTTTTTTTACCGTTGTTCTTTTGTTTCTTGATTTTTGCACCCATAGTACATCCCCAATGTACTCGGCTTGGCAATTTCTTTATTATTATTAATAATATTCTTACGTTATTTATCAAAAAAAAAAAAAATAGTTTCTCCGATTATCAGGTGACAAACCTTCTCACCATAATAATTTTGCTTTTTATCCTGTTGATCAAACTGATACTACAATGTTCACATTTAGAGTTAAGAAACCTACTTTTTAACTTATTTGCCGTCTATCTGGGGGTGTCCATGGGTAATCTGTATTTTAGGTATTTCTTACCCAACAATCATAAAGTGTGGATTGAAGTCAAAAGAGTAATAGATGTCTTTTTAATGTGATCTGGCTTCCTGCAAATTTGGGATTTCTTTTTATTTATTTATTTATTGGGGGGGGGGGTGTTGTTCGGGGCAGGATTGCATGTCTTGCTTTGGGATCTTTTCTCATCCTTTTTAGCACTCTTTCCAAACTCATAGTTTATGATATACTTGAGTTTGAGATGGACATTAGACAAATTATTATAGGGTACGCTTAAATTTTGTGGGGTTTACCCTATTCCCTGTTGAGCTCATAGTATTGCTCTTGTAAAATGGGCTATTGCCCTTATGCCTAATAAGGATGACTTCACATTATAATCATTATAACCAAACAAAAATTAAATAGTTGAAGAGTCCTTGAGTTTGGTCAGATAGTGGTACCTGTATTGGCTTGTTGGTGCTCTTCATGAAGCTTTAAGGCATCTTTGTTGCATTCCTTCTTTAACTTTTCAAACTTTTCAGAAGCAGCTTTAAGTAGGTTTTCTGCACCAGCTTGGGGGAAGACTGATAAAAACCTCACCTTAACACGTTGTCTTAAGCAATCAAGCATGTGCTCTGAGAACCATCCTGCTCCAAACTGCAGATGTAAATAATAAGTTAAACATGATCCAACTAAAACCGAGTATATAGCTTGCACATTCAAATACTACACTATATGCAGATTGTAGGCATACATTAAAACAAAAAGATACCAGGATTACTATCACTAAATTAACTGTATGGAAGTAAGAAGAAATTGTATTATTCAATTTGATAATTTTTCACCAAAATATTTAGGACTTGTGCTAATAAAAGATCAGTATCTCTAACCAACTTATTCCATGACAGAAACACAGAATTTCTTACAGGAAACACTGTTACTAGATACACTAAGTTATGTACATGGCATTTTAAATGAAAAATCCAGCAACTTGCTTTAAAAAACCCTGGAAGCAACAGAAACAGCTAATGATTCTTGCCACTATAGGCTTTAGGTCAAATTAAACCTTGCAAAATCAGGCATCATATTTATAATATACTCAGCCTATCTGTCTCATTTTTAAAATATACACAAATCCAAATAACCAAGCCAGCAGCCTCTACCTCTATCCAAATTCCCACCTTCAAAAACAGTTTTGTAATTCCCTGTAACTTAGGCATCTTATTAAGTTTGAGGGAAAGATATAGATTACGATTATAAGAATTATTATTAAGGGGTTTTACAATTAGCATTGGCCAGACATGATGTGTCACAATGATGTTAAAAGCACCAAGCGCACTTTAGCACTAAGACCTCTTTAGAACCTAAGCACAAAGCATAAAGCAGAAGAGCACATCTAATTGAAGTAATGCGCACATTGTGAAATATAAAGTAGAATGAAGTCTCATAAAAGATTATTAAATCAAAAAAGTTTTAAATAATTAAAATAGTAACATATATGGCTTATTAGCTCAAACAGTTGGAGAATTTCAGAATTGTGCAATTGCACAAAGGTTGTAGGCTTTAAATAATATATAGTATTTTCGATGTGTGAGTGTGTTGACTAATTTTTGACAGCAATCTGGCCTTTTTTTTTTTTGCTTAATTTTGTTGCCCATGTTTATGTGTTTATAGATTTGTTTTTAATTGGACTGAGTTGCTTTTATAATTAATGTAATCCTTTTTTTTTATAGGTAATAACAGCTTTATTGATAATAAAAGCACAATGAATTTACGATAGTAAACCCACTGCACTGAAAAGAATACAAATCAATCAAAAAGAGAGACTAACAGAATTAAGAAAATCAAACAAAGAATGACAATGCGTAAACCCCCAAATCTGGGACCACTCAAATAATGTCCTAAGTAGCAAAGACTTCACCGAGTCAACGAGTCTCTCAGTTTCCTCAAAATACGGGCATTTCGTTCCTTCCAAATTAGACACATAAGACATGTTGGAACTATATTCCACACTTTTGAAGTGTGACTCCCCAACCAGTTCCACCATGCAGTAAGAAGAGAAACAACATTCTTCGGCATCACCCATTGAATTCCATATAAACGAAGGACTTCACTCCACAAGGTATAAGCATACTTACAATGGATCAATAAATGATCCACAGTTTCCTCTTCACATCGACAAAGGCAGCACCAATTCACAAGAGGTAACTTCCTCTTAATGTAATCCTAGTGCAACCAAAATGTAGTTTTTTGATTGATTGAAACAAAGCGTTGTCCCAGTAACTAGTAAAAGTTATAGTAGCATGATGAAGATAATGAAAGAATCTCAGCCTGATAACCTTGTCAAAAAACATGCTTTCCATTTCTTTGGACCTATAATTGGAGCCAAAGTATCAACCCTGCTTAAGCCAATATGGGTAGCGGTTAGCAAAAGCATAATGAATTTCCTTGAGCAATAAGTCAGTAACCACCACTCCCTAGTCCAAAATACACTAGACAGGGTGTAGTTGTCACCTTAAGTGGTTGCTAAATGAACCCACAAGACTAAAATTCTCGGGCTAAATATATCAGAACTTTTATCCATCAACTTCTAGTCTTAGGGCAAATAATAAAGGCTTCATTGTATGGATGAAAAGTGACCACATAATCCTATGATTGATTTCAGAAAAATAAGGATCATAATATTTAAAGTTTTAGAACCCTTCAAGAATCAATTTTAAAGTTGCAGTAACCTGAAATAATGTTAATTTATTACTTATCAAAAAAAGAAATAATGTTAATTTATTTATCCATAAGCATCAACACAAACCTTTTTTTTATTTATAGAAGTAAAATATATTAAAAAAGCAAAAAGGGTGTCATCCATGTATGCATGAAGTGTACAACAGATAAACCAAAATTAAATGCTAAACGAAGCCTCAACACTAAGCAAAATGGAGTGGACACCAAATTAGACTCATTAATGCTAATTGATTTTGTTGGACCTGATTAATCACGATTAATGCTGATTGACACAGATTGATGTTATTAGCGAGATTTGATTTTTACTTGAATTTTATCTAAATTTATGATGTAATCTCATTTGTACTTGAATTTCTTTCCATATTTGATGCAATTTTGGAGACTCTTTAAAGGGCCTAGAGTTCCTTATTGTAAGCAATTGATCATGAATTCATAAAATTGGGTTGGGAGATTTCTTCCCGTGCTTGGTTCAGATTCCAAGCAAGCCCAGGTGCTGATTCTTGGGTTCATATCATGCTTAGTGCTGATTTCAAACCCCTCCCAGATTAGATAGATGATATGGATTTGATGAAACCAGCAGAGAGTTCAAGGAAAAACATGACTAAAAAATATTCAAAATTTGGCTTATTTTTTATGTGGGGCCTTCTTGGCACCTTTCATGAAACTCACTGTGCAAGTTGTCTGTGTTGAAGGCTTCCTTATCTCTTGTTGAATGTAATCATCAGCAAGTTCAAAAAACTGCAATGATGTATGGAGCTTGTAAGGAAAAACTCGAAACGCACATACGTCCTCCCATCTATGCTTCAACCTAGTAAAATGAATAACAACAAAAACAATCAGAGTAATTACTTCGTACAGTCACTCAACCTGCATAAAGTACGTTCTGTAATTCAATAAATATTTTATCACTTATCAAGAAAAAAATGACGAAGGAATCAGAATCTATAAATATGCTCTATTGTACTCCACAGCTGTTACAGTTCAATTTATGAGAAACAGGATAATATGGTTCATTGAAGGCAAGGTTGCCAAGTTCTTTTCGCAATTTTCTTATTTTTATTCTTCTTCATCTCCTTTCATATCTGCATTTGTTCTCCGTTTCAATGGTTTAAGCATATGGATACCTAGTTTTACTTCTAATCTTCTATTTTACCAACTCAACCACCCATTGTTTACTAAACAACCCTAAAATTAAGATTACCGAGAACCTTACAGAAGCCTAAATTTACATCAAGCATGTATAAACAAAGTCCTAGATATCTATAATTAAGCATACAAAACCAACAAAATTAAAAAAGCATAATCCACTAACTCTTCATAAATAATTCTCATAAATTCTTGCAAGAGTCATGAAAGTAAACTCCTTTGTCCCTAATAAGATGGATTTCTTAGTCTGCTACTTCCTCTTAGTCAAATAATTTTCTTTGATAAGTAATAAATTTTTATTAAAAGAAGACTACATGTACATGATAACACACACAAAGAAGCCTAAAGAATTACAAGGATTCTCTTACTCAAATAAATTGATACTCTATTACCTTCACTGTAGATATGCAAACTATTAACCTCCAAGTTATTATCACAAAATATTCTTTTACAATCCTGAATGATAATTACGATTTTACAAAGCTCCCTTGGTGTACCTATAATGCTTTCAATAACAATTTTTGTACCACCTTCAATAAAGAAGCTTCTTATTTAGCCCTCCAACTAGCTAAGATTATATATTTCTTAAATCCATACACTCTAAAAGCAGAACCAGGAGATCTGTAACCCAATTGTTTTTTTGCACATATAGGACGACTAGAAGAATTTATTAAAATTTTGATGCATAGATGCTAAATCACTCTCTTTAACCATCAAAATTTAGGTTTAGCCAACCCTCTATAAAAGAATGCCTTTAATATAATACCGTTCTTTTTTGCTCTCATAGCTCCATTAAAATTAGCACATGTTTTTAGACATTTCCTCAAGGCTTTGTTTGAGTGGATAAATGCTTTGGCTTTGTTTTCATTTAGTTCTTTGTACTTTCACTGCTTGATGTTAGTGTACCTGTTGTATACATCCTGTGTACATGGGTTATGCCTATTTTCTTTTAATTAATGAAATATTTACTAGTAAAAAAAATAAAAAAAAAAATAAAGTTATACCATACAGACTAGGGTTGATCCTATTAAAAGTTAAAACAACAACATAAATCATATTTGCAACTGTTTAGTGTCATTCAGATGTTATCTTTTAGACAAAAATTTCTTAACCAACTTCAACCAGTTAATAACACTACGAACTTGATGCACCTATTAACAATTAGGTCACCAACATGCTCAACTATTGGACGCCTAAGGAAAACAGGATCTTGGTTTTCAATATTTCCCCAAGTATGTATAATACATATTGTCTGTGTTCTTCCTCTTTATTTTAACAAAAGTTTAGTACGGAGTTTGGCTTTATAAGCAGTTTCTTTTCAGAGTTGTTGATGATTGACAGCATACTATAAAGCCTCACACTGTTCAGGCCAATACACTATGGGAATGCAGCTTCAAAAAAGGATCAATTATTATATATCTTAATCATAGAATTTTACACAAGTAATTATTAAATCCCCCTCTCTCTCTCTCTCTTGCATCCACACAAAGGTAATCTGCAACATGGTAGATTTGGGTTTAGGACAGTAAACTTTTGTTCCCAATACACAAAGCAGTGGGGATAGGCTTGGTTTGCTACTTGGGGTCGCATGCTGTTGTGGTGAGCATTGGGGTGCTAATTTTGATCGCTTTAGGAATAACATATAATATAAAATTAAATTAAAAATTAGATTAGGTTTTGAAAAGAACTTACCCTTTGTCTGTAATAGCATCACAATAACTCCGTAATGGTTGTGGTACTCGAAAATCAATTCTTTGATATCTGCATAAAAAAAATACTAGGAAGATAAGCATCAAAGTAGTAAAGGTTCAAAATCATTCTAATTCTAATAAGGGTTTTGTTTAAAAACATGTATAGGTATATGTATGTACATATGCATGATATTTATGTTACTAGAATGAGAACAAGTGAAGGCATCACAAGTGAGTTTCTTATTATAATAAGCTTACATCAAGAATTAGCATTAAGTCTATATCTCTTCACTGGATATGAATGAACTTACTGGATTGATTTAGGATGAAGTCTTGTGGTACCAAAAAAATATAAATTATGTATATACTTTTTATAGATGATTTGATTTCAGTAGACAAAACTAGATGGGGAGTTAATGCCAACTTAGAAATTTAGAGGAATGCTTTAGAATCTAAAGACTTTAGTTAAATAAGCACATGGAGTGTGTAATTTTAGAAAAAGTAGAATAAAAAATGAACTGGTTGACGGGTTGTAATATTTGATCATAAAAATGCTTAAAGGTAGTATTTTGATATCTGGATTATAATTCATAAGGACGGAGAAATTGGCAAACATGTAGATTATAGGAAAAGAGCATGGTAAATGAAGTAGAGAAGTAGGAGCATTGTGTGATCATAGAATACCTATTAAGTTAAAGGGAAAATTTTAAAGGACTAATATAAGACCAGCTATGCTCTATAGTATTGAATATTGAACTATTTAGAAACAATATATTCATAAAATAAATGTAGCTAAAATGAGAATATTAATATTAATACGTGGAAGTATACGGAAAGATAAAGACACAAGATGAAGAAATTCATTTAAAGATACAATTGGCTCTTACTGATGTAAAGATGAGAAAAAGTCACTTGACATGATTTGTCCATGCGCAAAGGAAAGTAATTAATGCACCAATGAGAAAGAGAGATTTGATTCGAGTCAACGGAACAAAAAGAGGTATACTAAAACCTAAAATATGACAAGATGTGGCAAATGCGTTAAGTATTGATTAGAAATAGAAGTTCAGACATTATTCAAGAACTCTCACAAGCATGAACCAGGATCTTTGCGAGGATCGTAACCTTTTCTGATCCAAAACCTGAGAAATGGTCCGCTTGAAAAGTAGTATGCAATCCTAGACAGATGCCTGCAAGATCAGACAAGTGCAAAGGCCACTGGCAAATATCAGATTTATCCAAGTTCCACAAAACATTCAAATAAAAAATAATTTAACTACAAATGGGCAAGTTTTTGGGCAGAAACACACCTTCTAAACATCTCAATTGTAAAACTTAAGCCTTTATCAAGCAAACGTTCATTTAGTGATTCCTTGGGCCATATAGGGCGCTCGTCAAAGAGATTAGTAAGAAACATCTGCCACTCCCATTGATTTGAGCCTTGGGTTACATATTCCTCCCAATTTACTTTCTTAGGAATCTGTATGAGTGTTAAGTGCAACATGGACAAAACAAATAACATTGTGCAATGCTCATTTTGAAATTTCTCATGTTTTATTCAGTAACAATTATACCTTTTACTGGCACTTCTCTTAACTGACAACAATACTAACAGAAAGAACTCACAGCCTCGTAGATTATTAGATAAAATGGTAATGAAATTTACAAAAACTGACTGCTAAGAGAATCACACGAGCCTTTAGTTTAAAAGTCAGCAACCTTGTTGGAGTTTTAAAATCATTGAAAGAAATTCATATCAGTCAACAGTGGCCTCGCAAACATCTACGAAGGATTGCCTCCAATATATAAACCATCTCAAACGCATCCACAACTGACCAAAAAAAAAAGGAGTGCATTTGACCACACATGAATAACATGATCACATTGCACAAAAAAACTCTACATTCTTTGAAAGGGCCCAAAATAGATGTAGAACAGTGATGTACATGACCTCTAAGCTTACAAAATTGTACTGTAGAAACTTTTTTATTTTATTTTAATAAGTTAAAAAAAAGGCGAACTTACTTAAGACAAAAGAGTGCACAAGTTTCTTATCATCCAACTTATGCAGGCAGCGTAAAAAAATAGTCCAACATAAAAAAGAGTAATCATATATCTAAAGTTCCCACAAAATAAGTAGTTAGTTACATCTTACGTCAAAATGGATGTATCTGCCACATGGAACTTTAGGTTGGTCAAAATATCTTCTCACTTAATTTTCACTTATGCTTTACAAAATATTTTCTGAGCTATGAGCTATCAACAACTTAACTGACATCAAAAAAGTTTAATGTACAGGGTAAAGGATAATAATAAAGATTTTCTAGTGAGACTGAGACTAAGTCACAATTGACAGAGTGAGCTTCCAAGAAACATAGATTAGTTAGGTAAGGTTCTACCCAATAACAGCTGAGTCTAATAAGAAGTTTCTATAAAGGTAAGCCTCAAAAAGCCCAAGTAAATATTCCCATGTGGAGCTTCATTTTTCCTTACAAAGGATTTTTTTTGTGTACTAATAATAATAATAAAAATAATAATTTTTTAATTTTAGAATAGTTTTTTGGTCTTCCACCCCCCCCCCCCCCCCAAAAAAAAGGCTTTAGGATGCGCCTTTACCTGGCTTTAATGGAATATTATTTTAGGGGAACTTAAGAAGGATTTATGACTAGGCTTTGACTCCCTCAACACAACTAAGGTCTCTTTTTCTATCATACTAAGGATGGTTGCACGATTAACTTCTATAAAATAATTATAACCATATTATATGCATATAGGTAGATCTGTATCCCATTTTTGTCCTATATGGTTAATAAACCTAAGTCCTAACTAAATTTACTAGTAGAAAAAACATAACAATGAACTCTACAAGGATGATATCTAAAGTAAAGGTCTACATAGAAACTTAGTTTAATAGAAGTTACAGGAAGGATATCTTTTATGTTAAAATCAATTGCAAGAACTGGCTCCATATCCATCTGCACAGAACAAGATATATAAACAAAATGTGCCATTTTAACAGTTATACCACCTTAAATATCTACTAATACATACAATAAAGAGAGTTGAAAATTAGGCAAACTAAAATGATTCATAGGACATTTGGAATGAGACACAATACAAGTCCTAAACAACATAAAAATCTCTAGAAGAACTAAATTGCATTCATATTCATATTATAAATTGTAAAATCAAAAACAAGGCAGAAAGAAGTTATTTTTTTTATATGTATTATTTATTATAAATTTCAATAGTTGGGAGAGGGTAAATTTGAATCCTAGACATCTCCGTTGGAAACACCAGGAAGTGCCAGTTGAACTACAAGGCACTAGACAGGAAGAAAGAAGTGATATTAGCAACAATAAAGCCTAAAAGTGGGGAGTCTGGGGACACAAGTGGGCTTGCCTAAAGCTTGTCAAGCATTTACCTAAGCTTGATCTGCAAATTAATGATATTAATAAGAGATCACACAGACCACCCAAAGGCACAAAAATCTCTAGGAAACTATGCTTGCCCATAGTAGAGGTAGCTTAAATACGCTTTGATTCCTCAAACTTTTGTATCAGCCTATCAGGAGTATCTATGACACCTAAGTGACCAAGACCAAATTTCAATCAAGTTGAATTTGTTCAATTAGAAAGTAAGAGAATCAATTAATAGAAGTTTATAATTTCATAGATGTTCATAATCCTAAAATTAATTTTGGACTAGCTGGTGTATTAAATAAATAAAATTAATGTCTAAATAACTGTTACTGTAATCAACAAAGAAATTTCACCTTCCAACATTGTTCTGCAAATTCATCTTGTTTTGTTTTAGAACTCAGCGTGGGTGGCGGTCTTAACCTGAACCATAATTAGGCCAACAAAAACCAGTTCAAAAAATGTACACAATCAACATGTTCGTTGGAGGATTTTATTCTATGGAATTTTAGAGTATTTTTAAAATTCTAATGAAAATTTAACCTCAAATACTCGGATTTGCATAAATGATGTGGAAAGAAAAAATTGTCCCAGAACATGTTAGGATCCCTCACTATCCTTGGGTAAGGGAAGCTTAGGTATCCTCAGAGATAAGTTGCATTACATTAATGCTTACCTATATATATATATATATATATATATATATATATATTTTTTTTTTTTTTTCTGCAGTATGTGTTATATAAGTTTCTTTGTCTAAAACAAGAAAAGTGACACGGGCACCATTAAAAAAAATAAATAAATAAAAGAACAACAACCCTTACACAAATTTCTTATGACACATATAAGAAAAGGATTGGATGTAACCAGTCCAGATAAGAAAATCCACAACATCTTACACTATATTCTCTGGCACATCCTTTGGCGAAAAAAGCGGGGGCAACAGAATCATCACATCCTCATGATCCACATCCATCAGTCCACCCTTATCTAAAAAAAAAAAAAAAAAAGCGCACAAAAAATTATAGATCAAGAAGCACTTTAATTTGTATGCTCTGTTATAATATTAGGCGTAGGTCTGCTTGGGCTCAATTTCCTATTGTAACATGCTTGCACTTGTATTCACTAATACCTTTGACTACCCAAGCTAACCCCAGCTAAATTAAGGGACTAAATAAATGCAGTTATTGACATAGAAAATATGCATTCGTCTCTTCTCTCAGTTTTATAGCACGTTCAAAGCGGTATAGATAATGAAATACATAGACTTCACCAAAATGTGGCTCCTCCACTTCTGCCCAATTTCTCTTTTTCCTTCGTGCAGCATCTGCATGAACGGCCACAACATGCTGGTAGTCTACCATTCCTTCACACAAGCACGTGCACACAACAATGTTAGAATACCACAGGAAACAGATGTAATACAAAGTACTGAAAAGAAAAATGTGAAAACTTTTAGGGACATAAATGAAAACAAGTCAAAGTTAGAGGGCATGATTAGTAATTTAACCTACATTTCAAGCCCAAATTGTTAAATAATCCAACTTTCAGCAATTCAACAAAGCAGTAAATAATCCAAACGCTTACTAACAAAAACAGATGCCATTCAAAGGTATGAAATGAAACAAAAAAAACGAAACTTTAGGGATGAAAATGAAAACAGGTCAAAATTAGAGGCCATGATTAGTAATTTAGCCTAAATTATAAGTCCAAATTGGTAAATAATCCATCTTTCAGCAATTCAACGTAGTAGTAAAACAGTGGCAGTTCAAAGGACTAAAATGAAACAAAAAACGAAACTTTGGGGATGAAAATGAAAACAGGTCAAAATTATAGGGCATGATTAGTAATTTAGCCTAAATTTAAAGTCCAAATTGGTAAATAATCCAACTTTCAGCAATTCAATAAATCATCCAGACGGTCATACAAAGTACTGAAATGAAAAAAGTGAAAACTTTAGGGACGTAAATGCAAACAAGTCAAAATTAGAGGGCATGATTAGTAAATTTAAAGTCCGAATTGAAAATTGACAAAGGAGGTAAGAGCAAAAACCTTCGAAGTGATAAGCCTGAGGGACTCGAGCGACAACGTCGGCAGCGAGTTCGGCATCGGAATTTCGTTCGATCGATTGAGTTTTGGAGATTTTGAGAAGGAAATTGTTGTTACAGGGACGGAGCTCGCCGAACGTCGGGTGCGAATACGGGTCGTCGGGTCGGAAACGGAGCTCCAGTTTGTTGGAAGGCGAAGTGCGTGCCTTGAGGAGGGCTTGGGCGCCGCCGAGAGAGTCGACGGCGCGGGAGGTGGAGGAAGGGTAGCCTGGATAGTGTACTGCGAATGCTTCGTTGCTTGGTAATTCGCCTGATACGGTACCGTTTTCTATCACTCCCATTATTTTCCCATGCAACGTTTGGGCAAGAGTGAGGAGGGAGGGAGAGAGAGAGAGAGAGAGAGACTGTGAGATGTTTGAATTGATGGGCCTTTTTTTCCTAAATAATACTAGCTTTTTCCAAATTATATTTAGGGTAACAGTATGTTATTTTCGTCTTCTACTTTTGAATTGGGTGGATGGTCGGTTAAGTGAGGTTAAGGAGATTTTTTACTCAACCTATCATGTTAGGTTAAAAAAAAAAATTTAACCCAACTCAACCCATTACATAAATTTAATCCAATTCTTTTTTATTATTATTATTATTATTAAATTGAGCACAAAAAATATAAATATAATTATATATATATATTTTATACAAGATATAATTCTACTCTAGCCTAATCTAAGTGTATATGTATGTGAAAATTCCTTCTAGAAATTTGAACCCCGGCCCTTACCCCTCACCCCACAAGCACTTATACTTGTAGACTGATTATCGCACCAAGGGTGTGCGGTGATATAATTATATTTAAAAAAACTCAAAGATTAGTATCAATGTAACTCTTAAAAGGCAAACAACACTAATGATTAAATAATAATAGTAATTTACTAGGATTTGTGTGAACTAATTAGTTTTTATATAGGATAGGAAGAGCTAGATATTTAAAAAAAATTTGTTAATTATATAATATATTTTAAATATATATATTAAATATATGGGTGGATCGGGTCGAGTTTGACAGTTTTGGAATTTAATGACCCGAACCTAACTCAACCCGCTATCAAAAAAAAATTTTGTAACCCAACTCAACCCACCAAACTCTAAAACTGACCCAACCCGGCGGGTTGGGTTGGGTTGGGTCAGGTCGGTTTTGGCGGGTTGATTGCACATCCCTAATTTCAATTGTGTTAATTTAATCTTAATATTTTAGTGTCATGCCAATTCTTGGATGAAAATTACTGATGTGACAAACTACCAAAATAAAAAATTAGTTTATTACCACATCAATTGAAACTAATTTTTTACTTTGGTTGTTTGTCATGTCAGTAATTTTCATCTAAGAGATAACAGCAGTGACTAAATTGAAATGACATTGAAAAATTAGAAACCAAATTGATACAATTGAAAGGTTATGAATCAAATTGAAATATGGTGTTAAAAAAAAAAGACCAAATACGTAATTTACCCTTATATTTATTAGCTAGTTATATTAGTTATGCATGTGTGTGTATTTTTTTTTTTTGCATATTTTATATTCTGATTATGAGTCCACCTTCGTTTTTGTTTTTTTTTTTGAGAAAAAGTTTTTGTTTTGTTTTTATTTCAAATAATTTTATTTTTAACTTTTAGAAAATAAGCTAGATTTTAGCTTTTTGCCTTACTTACATAAATAAGTTGTTGGAAATAAACAATTCCTAAACTAAATAGTAACATCTAAAAACTCGATTTCGCCAAAGTTAAGTTCTATGCGGGCTCACGAGTTTAGTAAACTCAAGTTCTTAGTTTGATATCAGTCAAACCACATCACTAGTTACCATTATTATGATGTACACTTCATGATAATTGCTCATTATCATTAGGTGCCCAAGACAATGATTGATTTTGGTATAGCCAGGGGATTGAACCCCAAATCTTTTATTCCACAACAAAAAACTTGATGAGTTAAGCTATAGAACCCACTAAAATTAAATTAATTACACTTTTCTCCCCTTAAATTATTGAACTAAAAAAGAAAGTAAACATGCTTTAGCTCTACGAGCTTTAACTAGGTCCACCACCGAAATTTGGTTGCAAAGAGATTCCCTTGTTTGTAGCAAACTAATATATTGCTTTAGATGTAACTCAATATATGCAGGGTAATACACAGGGATTAAGGGTCCGTTTGGATAGAACTTATTGCTGAAAACTATAAACTGAAAACTGAAAATACTGTAGCAAAATAATTTTAAAATGTGTGAATAGTACTGCGGGACCCATTTTTAATGAAAAAGTTGCTGAAAAGTGAAATTTGTGGGTCCGTGAACAGTGCACGAATGCACTGCTCACAAAAGATTGTGTCAACACTTGCGGCTGGAGGAAAAAAAAAAAAAAAAAAAAAAAACTGAAAACGCAGACGCAGCTATAATCTTTATCCAAACACCACCTAATGCTGGAGGATGAATATGGTAATTTAGCTTAGACGTTTATGTATTTGTGTATACAATACATAAGCACATGAATACATGTATATGATAATTCTGATACAGCAAACCATGAACTCAGAAATTCAACATAGGTGATACCACGATAGGACTCCTAACTTCATGCTTTCCATTTTCCTCAACCCAAACAAGGGCACCAAATGAAACTTCCCTCTATAACCTATGGTAATATTGTATGACTGCGTCTCCTTCTTCTTTTCGAACACCAATACCTCTGGTGAGAGTAACTATAGAAACTTCTGGTGTTGTCAGTTGTCACTTCAGCATTGTATAAGTTGCATAACCCTTTCCAACATTCGTTGCAGTTCTACGAAATCTTTTGACCATCCATGTAATATAGTCACTATATAAAGCAATAAAGATGGTTCAGCATTTGGTCCAATTCGGTTTACTTTGGATCATTTCAGTCTAGTTCAGTTCATTTTGGTCCAATTCAATCCACTTTGGTCCAGTTCAATCCAATTCAGCACACTACAGTCTATTCCGGTCCATTCGATCCACTTCGTATGGTTACTTAAGAGTAGGAAAAGACATGTTTGGGTTAACTATCAACTATTTGAGTAATATCGATCGTAATTATATGATTAGTTTTGATTATCATGATAATCTCCTTAAGAGAATGAGGAATTTGAATAATATATTTGAAACTTAAAAATTGTATATGTACCAAAAGAAATTAAGAAAATTTAATGCATAATAATAGTAATTAGAGTTTGTTTGAGAACAATTTATCTAGTTTTTTGCTGAAAGTGTCGTAGATATAAGGTAAAAGTCATTTAAAATAAGTAGATGACTTGTGTAGGATCCACAAATAGTAGTAAAAATAAGTAAAATTTAAATAAAATAAATAGGTGACTTATGTGTGATTCGCAAATAGTATAAAAATTAGCAATAAATTGGCTTATAAATGCATCCCAAACGAGCACTTAGAAGAATATGGATCACTTCAAAAAAGAATAATATTAATCAAAAACACCAAAAATGATAAAGTTATATATTTGTAAAAATAAATAGATAAAAATTACTTTTAGAAATTTTTTAATTTTTCGGGAGAACAAAACATCTAAAATAAAGTTTAGAGAATAAATTAGACACTATACTATATCTAAAAATAATTATATATTCTTACGCATCGGGTGTGTCTCCTATTAATTGTCTTCAAAGCTTAAGCTTTCTTCTGGCATATGCCACTCTCAACAACAGCAATGATAATGTCTTTACCATAACTTGAGACAAGCCATAAATCTGCATGATTGTTTATGGTCAAAGATTCAGGTGTGTAAAGTAGTATCAATCAATTGGGGGTGGGGGTGGGTGTGGGGGGGCATTTGTCCCTAATTTACAAACTATGTAGCAAAATATCCCTATTTTGAAAATGTTTAGCAAAATGCCCCTGTTTTTGAAACTTGATTTTAACAAAATCGAGTTACAGGTAGAACTCGACATTAGCTACATCATAGATAGGAGGGCACTAAAACCATTAGCTGCGACATCAGCTGCAACATGGCTATCATGGCATATACCCATTTTGCTTAATCAATGCACTCTTGCCACTATAAGCTGCAACAAATCCTGGGAACATCTTTAAAGCCTTGAATTCATTTGTAGATAGATAGGAGGGCACTAAAACCATGAAGAGCATTGTCATAAGGAAGAGCTTGGTTCCCATAATGCTACATTACAATAATGTAATGTTCTTGTGATGTTAAAGCATTCACATCAGCCTCAGTAAAATTTTAGATAAACTAAGTATCTGTTTGGTTTCAGCGTTTGCGTTTGCACGTTTCACGTCTACGTGCTTTCTCCTTTTTTTTTTTTCTTTTTTTTTCAAGCTGCAACTTTTAACTATTCTTCCGTGAACAGTGTACCCGTGTAATGTACACAGATCCCACAAACTTCACTTTTTAGCAATTTTTTCATTAAAAATGGGTCTCATAGCACTATTCATACATTTAAAAATTATTTTGCTACAGTGTTTTCAGTTTTCAATTTTCAATTTTCAATTTTCAGCAATAAGTTCTATCCAAACGGACCCTAACTTAAAAAATTCACTTTTACTATTTTTTCTCTCTTATACAAGATGAATATTATTGTGTTCTATTTATATATTACTAGTAAACGTGAGTGAAGTGAATTTTCATTAATGTCAGTCAAAAACTAGATAAAGAAATGATGGCATATCTCTAAGGAGAGTGGTATGGCTAAACATCGTGTATACAAGTGAGTGAATCAACCTTAAAGGGCAGCCTTGACGCGCGGTGTATTTTGAATATTTTGTAATAAATTATCCCATATATAATACTTCTTATGGATTATAATAAGAGAAATGCTACGCCCACAACATTTTTACAACAAATCATAGGTGGTTAGTTGTTATTAGTTCAAATTTGAACCTAACACTAAGATTACTTTTTTGCCCTAACAATAACAACCATTAACAACTTACCACTTAGGATTTATTGTAAAAATGTTGTGGACATATCATTTCTCTTATAATAATTTGGAAACTCATTTTCAATTATTTTACAAATATGCAAATTATAAGAGCTAGTATAATCAAGAATATGATTGAATCAATTGCTTGTTACTACATTTGCTTTTATCATTTGGTGAACATTTTTTCAATTGTTGTCAAATTCAAATAATTTGGGCAACAGTTACATGTTTCAAATCAATTGTTTCTTATATGTATAAATCTTATAAAAATAATCAAAAGAATACATAAATAATTAGTACACCACTTATAAAGAATTTCTTTTGGTGACACCTATAAGGAATTAACACATCAAAATGCATTTACATAATACAAAGTTAGGCAACTAAGTGTTGGTTTCTCACACACACACACATATGTAATGTTACATGTTATTAAAGGATTTAGAAATGTAAGTTTTTAAAATTAATATAATTATCAAGAGTTTTATAATTTAATTAATACTTACTGATATTTTTAGTGGAGATAAACATCGTTCAAATATTCACCTCCATCAATTATCAAATTATAAACAAAATATTAATACAATTAAAAATATATTTTTTTTGGTGAATTCAAAAGCATTATATATATATGTGTGTGTGTGTGTGTGTGTTCTAATCGAAAACACAAGAAGGTATCAATTGAGCTGCAAAACTATTGGTGTGTAACACATCCTTACTAGTTAGCAATGGTTGGAATTTAATTAATGCTATAAGATAATATCAATTACCAAATAATTATTGTAGAAATTTATAACGATAACCAAGAGACATGACTTTACTTACCTCAATAGCAACATATTTTGCACCAGTGCGCACCCTTGGTGCGGTGGTCACTCCACAAGTATAAGTACTTGTAGGGTGTGGGGGGCAAGGGTCGGGGTTCAAGTCTCCAGGAGGGAGCTTCACACATTTTGCCAAAATAGCTACATATTTTGCCAAAATAAATTACCATTATATTTCTCTTTGATATTGCAAGACAAATAAGATATTTTTATATAAATTTTATTAAATTTTGCCTTTTATATTTAATTTTGACAGTTATTGTATATCCTTTCGTGTTTTTTTAATCACTTTTTTCAATAAACAAATCTTCATATAGGGTGCTTATATCAAACCAATTGAGTAAATTAGATTATATATTTTCACCTATCCACAGTTAGGTTGAATCTTAATCAATCGGTTGAACTTGAAATACAAATGGAATAATTACAACAATACTTTTACCAAAACCAGCAAACACTAAAAAACTACTGGACAAAATTTATCAATCTACCAATCTAATCACTTTTAGGTTTGGTTGTATGGTGATTTTAAGGTTGAATAAAGTTTTCAATCAAAATATATACAATTTTAAATTTAATTTCTAATAAATACTGCATCATTAAGGTTTCAAATTCTATAAATTGTGGTTTCATAATCGGGGATTCCAAACAACAAAATATTTCTGAAATGGTTAAAAAGGTAATGAAAGGAGTTATTGTGATAACAATGTTGTCCATTGTTGTTCATTTTATGGTGCAAGCCCTCTTCTACTCATTCTCTCCATCTTCCTTTCTCTCTCGTTCCGTTTTCACGAGCCCCATCTCTCTCCCTTTCTACACATCTAGATAACACACCTCCTCCTTCACAAAAAAGAAAAAAAGAAAAAAAGAAAGAAGAAGAAGATAACACACCTCCAAGAAAATGTCAAAGAAATTTAGTAAACCCAAGAGTAGAACCTCTCCTGCATCAGGTAGAGGATGCGAAAAAAGAGTGCAAAGGAAAAATATAATGGAATAGATCAAGTTCGTGGAATGTATGACGGAATCCTTGATGAGGCACGATATTGATATAAACGTTATAAAGGATACTAGCCTCTAAGCACGTGCGTACTCAGAGGTTCTTCTATTTTTTGGGTAAAGATTAATTTAGAGCATTTGTTATAATTTGGGATTATTACATTCTCCAATTACAAAAAAAAAAAAAAAAACCTAGGGAAAATTATTTCACCGCACGTAATACTCATCACACTCCTAGGTTTTTTTATGATTAGAAAATGTAATAATCCCAAATTATAATAAATGCTCTAAATTAATCCTTACCCAAAAAATAGAAGAGCCTCTAAGCACACAATTAGAGACAACAATGTGGCATTTCGTATGGGGTAATATTTTAGGATTTCCAAGAATGTTTAAAGATTCCCATGTTTGGTTGCAAATCACACTAAGGAATCAGATGCCAGAGGAATTTGGATTCCCCTCTCAGTAGGAATGTGGATTCCCTTTAAAACAGGTGGGAATCCAGATTCCCAAATTTAAAGGAAATTGTATTTTTTATAAATTGACAATTTTAACCATTTTTCATTATCATTTAAGCAATTAAGATAAAATATAAAACAAATTATTATGGATTAAACTCTTTTAAAATTATTATTAAGAATAAAAACATTTGAGAATTTAAATAGTTATTTTTGTATTGTACCTGTCATTTTGAAATATTAGACTATAATTTTATTGAATTTTTCAAATATTTGGTTTTTCATTATTTATTTAGAGAAAGATTTTTTATTATTATTTAAGGACTTGGTAGTTCACATTCAAATCTAAGGATAGAATAGGAAAAATAAATAATTCATTTAAGATTCTTGGGAATAAACCAAACATTATCATCTTACATTCCTAGGAATCTTAATCCCAATGAAACCAAACATAGGAATAGTACATTCTTAGGAATGTGATTCCTAGGAATCTAGATGCCAAGAGTAATGTGGATTTTCCCATACCAAACGCCACACAAAAGTGACATATTATACAGATTTGCAACAATTTGAAAAAAGAAAAAAAAGGTAATAGATGGACTTTAAATATTCTATGAATAAATAGCAAACACCAATTTTTTTTTTTATAGATTAAGATAAACATGAAATTTAGCTTGTTTTTTATTTTGCACATAGGAAAGACATCCATTAACTATTTAAAATTTAAAATACTCAACTTCTATACAAATACAAATTTCCACCACCACACACACGTTCTCCCATTTGAATTGGGCAATTCAAGCTGTACTCTTAGTCTTAACTTCTAATCCTTATCTTTTCTTTTATTTACTATTTGAACCATATTTTTAAATTCTCGATTAATTAATTTAGGGGTATTTTTTACAGTAAAAAAAAGCAATAACTAACTTTCTGAATCCTCTTAATATATACAGATTTCGGAATCCTCTTAATATATATAGATACTAAAGTATACCTCTCTCTCTCTCTCTCTCTCAATAATCTAAATTAATTTATATTTGCTTTAGCCTTCAAACTTTATATGTACTAGTTGTCGATTCGTGCTTTGCATAGATTTTTATTTTATTTGGAAGTAGTAAATTTTATAATCTTTAGACATTCATTGCAATTTCACGTAAATACATATAGTATCTATATTTTATATAAGAAGATTTCTCTCTTTTAACTGGACTTTTATGTGGTTAAAAAATACTATCATTAATGAAAAGTAACTTCATTTAGATATAGGATCATAAATGTCAAATAACAAATTTCATTTTAAATTCAAAAAGAGAACTCTTAAAATTTAAGATTTTTTTTCCCTTCATATTCAAAAAAGAAATTACAATTACTGCGTATCTCTAAAGTTTATCATTTTTATTTTTTTAAATTAAAAAAAATATTTTTAAATTATAATTAATGCAAATTATTTACCTTTATCCAAAAAATAGAAGATGCACATGCTTAGAGGTTAATATTATTTATAAAAGGATTCCTTTCTTTAGACTGAACTTTTATGTGGTTCAAAAATACCCTTAAACCTTACGTTTAATAGGAAAAAAACTTAAGGACAACCCGGTAAAAATATATCTCAAACTCTACTTAAAATGCCTACAAAGTAGGATACTCTACTACTAATCCAAATCTTTAAAACAAATTTATCAATTTAAAAAAAAAAAAAAAAACTATGACACTAAACCAAAAAAAAATAACTTCATCACACACACTTTGCGCATACGATGAGGCTAGTGTGTGTGTGTGTGCGCGCGTATATATATATGATGTCGTTTGGTGTTTTTTTTTCCAAGAAATTTATATTTTTATGTTTTAAAATTTAAATTTTTTAGATTTTATAATTGTTGTATTGTTATGCTTGAATTGTTGTTACACTTTGGAAAAGTTTTTATAGTGTTAGAATTTGTTTTTCATATTTCAAAAATTTTAATATTATAAATGATATGTTTTAAATCAAAATTTAATTATTTATATATAAAAAAAATTGAGTGTGGCAGCTAAGGCGGGTATTTGTGGGTGCCTACTAGGATGGGGTAGAAGAAAAAAAAAAAACCGTCTTAAAGTGGGAGTAAGGTGGAGACGGGAAATTAGAATCACAGCCCGTTGTCATCCTTAACTGACACCTCTTAACGTTTCCAATGGAAATATTTAGAATTTAAATTTTCCAAGCTTCAACTATGAATGTTTGTATAATGTATATATATAAGGCAAAATACATACATATTACACACACATTCATAACAACAACCTTATACTAATAACTGTGTGTAGAGTTAAAATCCTAATTCCCTATATCGTAAAAGCCATAAAAACTTGTTTTTACTTTGTACACCAATTGTGGTCCCGAATTAAACAAAAAAATTGATTCACGAAGGTCAACAAAATTATGGTGTTGGTTTGCTTATACATTTTTGGATGACTATATTTTTCAAAAATTAATAAATTTTAACATGGTTCTTTGTAGTCTTTAAAATGCACATTTTTTTAATGAATAATTTTGGTTTCGAATGAAACTCTTTTTCTATGATTTATAAGAATGTGAAAATATTTGGACTACGTGAAATTTTGGACTATGGCTATACCAAAATCAAAACTTCTTTCTTTGGTAGACAAATAAATTTTTTTTGGAAGTGAATAATACACTTTAGGAAGTTCCATTTAACTTTAGAAGTTTTTTGGATTGGATAAAATTTAACTACAAAATTAATTATAGCCTTAGGCTACAACCTTACTCAATATCTTTTTATTGAAGGTGAATCTTGAAAAATCTACTATCAAATTACATCTTCTTCTTATATTCTAGCTCCATGTTTGCAAAATTTCTAGAAAATTAAAGATCAATAGTTTTATCATCAATCAATTATTTAAATTGCAAGTTTTTATAGTTTAAAATAATTTATAAGCATAGATCATATAGTAAATAATATCCGATTAACACAAAATTAGACATGTATATTAAGAGTGTAAAGAATATACAATTCAATGGATAGATTTTCAAAATATGTAGAAACGTTCATTTTCTTGAGTAAGGTTGTAGTCTTAGGCTACAATCAGTTTTGAAGCTAAATTTTGTCTACATTTGGATTTACTTGTTTGGTGATACATGTTAAATACATTGACTTTGAAGTCCATCCAAATATGATAGTTAATGTTATATTTTACCTTTTACTTCTATTTTAAAATAAACATTTAGATATCAACATCAATTAACAACACCTCACATACATTAAAGTTTCGAACTTTTTTTTTTTTAAAAAAAATTTTGAATTAGTTTGTAACTTGTTTGATGCAACTAAGGTGGTGGAATACTACATGGATACTAGCAATGGCCATGGGAAGAAAATTTATCAGTTATTTCTCACTAGTAGTCACTCTCTTTCAAAAAAAAAAATATTACATATGTATTAAGAATAAGAGATGTTATATATGTATGTAGAATAAGAGAGGAATTGGAAGCTGAATTAAATACTTTGTAATAAATGTTTGCAGTAATAAGAACGTCATACATCCTTGTTTTAACCAACACACTTTGGTTTACACGATTGGTTGGGAAAAAAAAAACTTTGAAGTTAACCACATAAGACATGCCAGTACCATATTCTAAACATTTGAAGAATAAATTCCCAGAAATCTTTCTTGGTCATTCTCTCATCTTTTAAAAGTTCACAAGCCTCCAAAAAGAGCTTCTCATCTATGTTAGGAACAATTTTGACTACTAATGGCATTTGCTCAACTTCTTCTTGTATCTCTTCCTAGATGTTCTCTGAACTTTTTGAGATCATGCAAAGGCTTAAGAAGTTACAAACTTTCTATTATTTCCATTGATAAGATATTTCAAACTCTCTAGTTGGATATTGCATATCCCACATTATATCATTGACCCCATTGGAAGGGCAATATTGTTGATCTCCATTTTCATGTCCAAACAACTTGATCTTCCATTTTGACTTTCATTAACTTTAATCAAGAACAATTCACAAATATGAGATCCTATCTCTATATGCAATTGCATCCAGATGATCCTGCAACATGTCACTTTTAAATGAATGAAAACTACTCAAAATTATACAATTCATTAATTAGTATAGAATTAATATGATCGTGCTTCATTCCATGTTACCCAAAAACACTCAATTTACTTGATGAAGAAAGTAGTAATGTCATTTCATCGAAGGGTAAAAAAAATACAATTGTGCATGCGCCATGCTTTGGGGTGCTCTTTAATGATAGCTAGAGGAAATGAAAGCTTCCCAAAGCTCAACATTACTAATGAGATAGAATGGCACCTTGATATAAGCTTCCTAAAGCTCAACATCAGCTGTCACTATTTTGCAGATTTCATCCCAAGCAAAGACATTCTAATTGAGGAGATCCATGATGCCCATTACTCTTTCATCAAGCTCACTATTGGCAACAGAGGTCATCCTCTTCACCTACAAGAACCCCACCAATGTATACAAGTTAGTTTAATGACTTGAACTTTGAGCTGCTTTCTCCTCCTCCATCTTGAACCCCACCCCCTCTTCTACAACCACACCATATCATATAAATCTAAAAAAATTCCCAAATAGTTTAAAATCATTTTGCAAAGTCTTCAAATGATTGCTATCTATTTTTGCTCAAATACCATCTATTAACAAATAAATGAAACAATTGCCTATATTTGTGCACTTAATGTCACAACAACTGCCTTTCATATTCTTAGTGATACCAAAATGACAAAAGTACAAGAATATTGTATGCAACTCTGAGGATATCCTCCTTAGCAAATAAGCCTTTTAAAAAATATTCAGTAAGTCATGTGCTAATAATCCTTGCCTGAAGTGAATGGAAATTAGACTCAATGTTGCAAAAACACCATTATACTGAGAACTGCTTAAAACCAAAATATAACTTAACCCAAAAAAAGATACACTCAATTTGGGTATAAGATCAAAGGTAATTGGCATACAAAAGATCTTTTAATTATGGACATGTCTAGCCTAATATTGAACTACAAGATATAGGAATGAAGAGGATATCAAATATCTATTCCAAAAGAACAAAATTTGTTTTGGGCAAAATACAGCTAACACTCCTGAGGTTTGGGCTAATGCCCGCCAAGTCCAAGACTTTTCAAAATTGACCCAATTGGTCCCTAATCATTGTGAGAAAGAGGAGAAAATGAGTAACAGTTTATGGACCAAGTTGGTCCGTTTTGAAAAGTCTTGGACTTGGCTAACATTAGCCCAAACCTCAAGGGTGTTAACTAGATTTTACCCATTTGTTTTCAACTTCAAATAGAAGCAGATACAACTACATGTTAACTTAATGCATGATTACAAATGGATTAGAGACAGGGCTCCACCACCTTCCTCACCACTGACTTGCTAACATGATTACAAATTCATTCGCAAATAACAATAATTAGAGCCTCATAACAAAAAAATTTAAAAGGGAATAATTAAGAATGAAAAAAGTTGGATCTGAGACAGGGCACCTCTTCCTAAAAAGGAGAAGAAAATCTATTAAATAAAAAAAAAGGTTTTTTTTTGGGTTCCAAATTTGAAAATTTTTTATCTAATACTAAGAAAGGAAAAATATAATTATCAAATGAAATCCAACACAAAAACAGAAAATGCACTTCAATTTATCTTATGAATGAGCCACATGGAATTGCATACTGAAGAGACAAAGACAATCCTATCCTCTTCTGACAAGTACAATTTCTTCAAGGATCCGGTTAATGTATGCCCTTAAGGCACACATTAATCATTTATTTGAGGAAATTTTTATGAGAAATTAAAAAAGCTGTCTAAAAATTTAATCACTTTTTCACTTTTCCATAAAATAATTTCCTAAAATAGTTTACAAACATATGCCCTAAAGGCATACATTAATAAAACCCTTATTAACATGGGAAGAAAACCTGCCTTACAGCCTAGAACACCTGCCAATTCAACTTCTGCTCAAACCAATTCACTTACACACGTATTCATGTTCAATTCAGAAATCTCTCAAAGCAAAGATCAAAGAACATTTTTGGTCTAACAAGAAATGAATGGTATCGAGGATGCAACCCGTCTCATGGACAAAAGTGAATTTTTTTATCTGGTTCTAGTCACGGGCCTCCAAATGTTCTAAAATTATGTGATTGATGCTTCTGGTTTATAGATCTATTCAATATTATCACTACATGTCATCTTTTGTTTAGAAGCACATTTTTTAGGTTGACTTCATTACTTCTGAATTACAAGAATATATGCCAAGCATTGCCAATGTATTTTATGTTTTTCTTCCATTCTTGAATTGAAATGTTACTACTCTTTATGCAGGGACCAATGACTAATAAAAACAAATTAGTACAATTGCCTCTTTGTTTTTGTTATAGTTGTGCTTACATATATACTATGTTCTCATCAAGAATTTGTCTTGTTTTAGGGGTTATAAAATAGAATGGTTGATACATAAACAGGTGTGTATGAGACAGATAACCTAATGTAATATAATGCCCCACAATTATATTTCAGCATATACAATCATACATTAGTACTGAAATAAACAATAGTAAATATCTTTTGGTATCTAAATCAGATTCTTTAAACTGTGATAAATTGAAAACTTTTGAATTTCTCAAAAATCTAATTACTAAGAAGCAAAAACATAAATATTGAGTAGAAAGAAGAAGACTCACCAGCTGCACAAATGCTTGTTCCCCTTTTTTTTTTGGTTATCTTGTTTGACCAGATCAAGCCAATAAAATTGTCCCTTAGACCTTAAAAATTTAATTTCAAGTCCTCTGCATGAAAACACCAAGAAAGACTTTTACATTAAAAGTCAAGAGCCAGGAGAACATATAAAACCCTACAAAAGAACAACAGTAGGTGAGCATAGCAGAAAAGGATATATCAAAACACAGTGATGAGAAAAATAGCTAGTTCCGAGACTGCAAAGTTTGAATAAAATGAAAGGGTGCAGCCAGGAGTTCTAAGGAAAACATCTTATGCAGAAATGTAGTAAAAACATGCCCATGTCAACTACCAAAAGACCAATCCATGCATAAGATGTCTCACTAGGTAGAAGCATTATTGCATAGTTATTTAAATATTTATCATGTAAATGCAAGAACACAATTCATCTAACAGATCATGATATAGGATTTCCTCAAACAAAGATGATGGTATTGAATTATTATGTCCCAATAAGTTGTTGTTCAAAAAGTACAACCTAGATAAACATAACTACTAGTCAACTTCACACAAACACCTGGAGGGAAATCAGCATTGGGAAATGGCTTTCTACAATGCGAAAAGTCTAGGCAGGTGATCATAGCATTAAGGCCTCAGATACCAAATCAAATTCAAACCCATATTTTATCACAATCATCCAATTCAACTGAATTTTAAGACCATTAAGATCATAAACTATTCAAATAAAATAAGAACCATTATTTTCCCCCATTTTTTGAAGGGAGCAAAATCTATTCTTGAGTTTAAGTCACTTCTATTTAAATACTAAGTTCTGCCAAATCCACCAACCCTAATCACTTTGTAAAATTGTTTTACTCTCAAATGACTTTAAAAATGCACCAAATTTAACAAGCAATGACTTTATCAGTAGACTATATAACCCAAAAATTTAAGCTCAAGGATTCACTCTTACTCCAACTTCTAAATTTTTCTTTTTGGTTGGGTGAATCTGTATATTTATTTATTTTCCATAATACACAATGCATTTCGATTGAACAGAGTCTTCTATCTGAAAATTTATGGCACCATGACAATTCCATTAATCAAACCTTAAATTCCTAGCAACATTCATTTAAGCTATCTGTTTCAGAACTAATACCACTGAGCCTTTTCAAAACACCATGACAATATGCTTAACTAATTAAAACTAGTAATTCTAATCATTTCAAGAAATCTCTTGACAATGGCCAATTAGATGTGTATCTTAGTGAGTCTGAAAAAGTATAGGGCTTCTGACTTTACTGGTCCATTAACTAGACAAATTAATGTTTTTTTTTAAATAATTTTGAAGGCTTTTTAACCATTGCAAATTTATAAGATATTGAATTCAAAAACAAATAATATGACCATCAATTAAACTTTTACTTTGCATAAAAGTCCTTTCAAATTAAATTAGTATCCCACATGAAAGAACCCCTTAATTTAAAGAAAGAGAATGGGAAGTGACAAAAACCCCCAAAGATGCAAATCAAACACTGCAAAATAGGGAGACATACTCTGGCATTCAACAACGTAAAAGAAATCAAATGAAGATGATGCAAAGGAAAATAGTTTCAATGCAATAATAGTACCTGGGCATTTTACTTCGAAATTTGATTAAGATATTGTTAGTTTCTTTGACGGTGGATATGGATTGAAGATGGAGTCATCTTTTTACCTTGTCATTTTCTTAAGTTCCCAATATTGCTTAAATTTTGTTAGCATTAATGTAAGACTTGTGCAGATTATCAAAAAAGTAAAAAAAAGGTGTAAGACTTGTGTAGAGTTCACATCGGAAATCTAAGTCATATGCTTAAAAGACTATTCCATAATAATATTTTTTAGCAAGCTATGAAAACCTATAAGGGTATGTACATGGGTTGATGTGCTATGGTAAATTTAAGAATTCCTAATACAGTTCTTGTTTCGTTAACACCAAATACAAATACACATCTCCCTCTTCCCTCATTAACCTTGAAAAATGGCATATGTGCAACTCCTTTCACCATCTCCCAAGTTGGATTTTTATTCCATAAGCCATTTCCTATCTCAAATATCCAACTTTCTACCCATTAATCCTCATATATAAAATATTGAAAATAATATGTTTCAACTTTTTAAATATTATTCTTATTGTATCTTAGAAGAGGACAAGACAATAACTGCTTAACTGCTTATTATATCCTTCCTAGCTAAATGCTTACTATTGCCAAATCCAGCAGGCCTATTTGGCAACTACCACTTTGCCCCTTCAAATCCCATAAGAAACTATGCTCAACTAATTAAACCAATAATTCCAATTCAGTACAAGTAATCTCTTGAGTATGTCTAAGCAATGTTGATCTTCACCAATATAAAATATTATTTTCATTTTGGCTTTACTTGTCCATTAAGTTGCACAACTTTATGCTTTTTGCTAAAAGAATTTTGAAAACTTCATTTCCATTAAAAGGAATGCAACTCAGCAACAGATCATATTACTATATCCTTTCAAATTAGCTTAATACCCCTTTGATGATGAGCATGTTAATATAATGAAAGAGAGTGCGAAGTGACAAAGATGCAAATCAAGTAATACAACTATAGAGGGGGACATACTCTGGCATTCAACAACTGAAAAGAAATCAAACAAAGATGATGCAAAGGAAGACAATTTCAAAGTAATAACAGTACCTTGCTATGTTTCCTTGAAATTTGATCAAGAGGTTTTAATTTTCTTTGACTGTGGCTATGAATTGAAATTGAAATCATTGTTCACCGAGGGATAGGCCAGTGAAGAGGAACCCAAAATAATCCCATGTTCAACTTTTAAAGCAAATCCCATATCAAAGTGAGACCCACTTGTCACATCTATTGGAAACCTTGAATCAGATGGCAAAGAAAGGTGCACAATGTCATCAGGGACAATCTAAGCCATGAGATGATCTGCATTCATAGGGATAGGCAGTTGATTACAATACCAAATCACAGCCATAATTGTGAAAGCCCTTCAAACTTGACAGAATCAAAACACAAATGCATTCTATATGGACCCCTATCACTTCTTTAATCTTTGTGCTTTTGAACGTTTGTTTGCCTACCACTGATGGAAATGACAACATGATAATCAAATCCAATGGGCAAGAGACTTCCGCCCAGGTATGTGATTAGGGGCCTGCATTTAGTACCCCCACCATATTCACACATTGAATGACATGATATAAAAACACACCAATAGACTTAAATTAGTTAATGACTTTTCAAGACCTTTGAACTGCTGTCTCTCCTCTCTCTTTACTGTTTTCTCTCCACTAAAAAAAAAACCCATTTGTTCTTTGACATCTAAAACTTCAATTACAATTATAAATCATTTTGGAAAGTCTTAAAAAAAAACAATATATCTTTGTGTAAATTCCATCAGTAAACTAACAAATAAAATATTATAAAAACATCTTTCATTCTTAGTTCCACCTGAGTGACCAAAGAACAACAATATTCTACGTACCTTTATTGATCCACTAATTTACTAATTATTTCATCTTGTTTTCTTTTCATGGTAAGCCTTTACTTAACTGAAACAAAATCTGACACTTTCTAGATGCTACAAAAACACCATGAAAAGAATAACTATACAAAACCCACAAAAAACTTCACTCAAACATAGATGTCACTCAATCTGGACATAATTAATCAAAGGTCGTTCACATACGAAAATAGCATCCTTTAATTGAGATGTTGTACAGCCTAATATTGAATGAGAATGAATAGCAATCCAGTCTAGGGGGAAAAAAAAGAAAAAGAAAAAGAGCAATCCACATTGCTAGTATGAAAAAACTAGATTTATTTTCAAATTCGACAAGAACAAGATGCAACTACATCATAACGTAATGCAGGAAACTTTAAGAAGCATTTTATTCATACTAAAAAATTGTCCAACTAGGAAACAAAGGCCGAGAAAACAAAATGTTAGTTCAAAGTCTGCAATGTTTGAATAAAAAGAAGGGTAGCCATGATTCTTAAGGCAACATCTTAAGCAGAAAATGTATTAAAAAAATGCAGTAAAAACACTGACCCATGCATAAGACTTCTCACTTGATGGAAGCATAGTTACATATTTATTACAATACCCAATTAGAGGCCAACTTCTAGATGTGACAGCTAACCAATGCCAAATATTCTTACCCTGCAAAGCAATAAGCCATGCGATGATATATATTGATCAAATTACTAATTTCCTTTCATTAATTCTATTATTTTCTTCGCATTACCATATCCTTTCAAATTGGGGTTGGTACCCTTCATGAATGAGGGTGTTAATTTAGCAAAACAAAGCCAGAAGTGATTAAAATACCCAAAGATGCAAATCAAACAATACAACTAAAGTGGGTGACATACTTTGTCAACAAGGCAAAAGAAATTGAACTAAAATAATGCAAAGGAAAAAAGTTTCAATTTAATAACAGTACCTTGTCATGTTTTCTTGGAATTTAATCAAGAGGTTCTCATTTTCTTCAGCTGTGGATATGGATTGAAGTCTAAATCATAGTTTACAGAGGAATTGGCCAATAGAGAGGGAGCTAAATCAAACCCATCTCCAACAGTTGAGTCAGATCCCAAACCCAAGTCAGACCCATTTGTCACATCTAATTGAAGCCTTGAATCAATTGGTAAAGAGAGGTGCCCAGTTGCGTGAGAGACTAGAGGAGGTTGACATTGTGTTACAGCTGAGTCATTACATGAAAAAGTACTCTGATTTGGCCACTCGGTATTGTACAGCCTAGGCATTGAGGACAATTAAAATCATAAACTATTCAAATAAAATAAGAAACCATGATTTTCCCCTTTATGAAGGGAGCAAAATCTATTCTTGAGATTTTAAGTCAATCCTAATGAAATGCTTAGTTCTACCAAATGCTTAACCCTCAAATGACTTTGAAATTGTACCAAATTTAACAGGGCAATGACTTTATGAGCAGACTATATAATTCTAAAATTTCAACTCAGCGATCCACTCCTACTCTGACTTCCTGAATTTTTCTTAAATATATATATTCATAATACAAAGTGCATTGTATTGAATTTAGTCTTCTAACGGAAAATAGTTTCAATGTAAAAATAATACCTGGGCATATTTCTTCACATTGGACCAGTTTCTTTGACGGTGGATATAGATTGAAAATGGAGTCATCTTTTTATAAAGGTACTGGCTATTAAAGAAGAACCGAAATCAAACCCATTACCATCTGCTGAGTCAATACCCAAACATAAGTCAAGCCCATTTGCTATATCCACTGGACGCCTTGAATCAGATGTCATCAGGGACTAGAGGAACTTGAAAGGTCTCCTACGTCTGAGTCCGTATGTGAACCATTTTGAGATAGTAAAGGTGCGAGTAGCTCTGTGTCGTCATCAACATTTTGAGAATTGTGCTGGATGATAACAGAATTCTGAGGAGGACATACGCATTCCACATGTACTCCCATCCTTGCAATCATAGGAGCGTATTTTCCAAATTCACTTGTCCAATGAGAGATTTTACATGAAATCTCAACATGATTCCGATCACCTCGCATCAAGTCTCCGAATATCCACTGTAATTGGCTGTGAGGTTCACCGTAAAACCACAGATGATCACACTTCAAATAAAAAAGAGTAAACCCAGCCATGTGACGTCGCTTACGACTATTGGTAGAAATGTGGATATCACAAATACAATCGATTATATCACCACGAATAGAACCGTGCTTATCATTATTAGCGTAACTATCCTTCAACGGAATTAGATGAAAAGCAACACAAACAGCAATTGATGGAAATTCAGGACCAACCCAGAATGATACGGAACTTTCAATGCTTTGGTGATTGATCCAATTCGGAATCTTCTTTCGTGGTACTATAATTTCATATCTATCTGTAAACTCAACCAGATGCGCATCTAGAGTGGGAAAGTACTCATCATTAATTGCGTTGAACTTGGAGGCGGAGACCCAAGAAGAGCTATCAATCTGATTTGATAAATTGCGATGTGAATGCGAATCCAATAATACTTTGTCTTTCACACCTGAACATTTCATATTTGGTGAAAGCCCTAAATTTCTTCCAAACTGCATGAGATTAGGAATTTTAAGAAATTGAAGTTTAGCAAACCTAGTAAATGTATTTGCAAAGGTAACCAAAATTATTTTCTATTATTACTTTAAGAGAGAGAGAGAGAGGGGTACCTGAAGGATTAATTTTCTTAATGATTCTGATTTCAACGAGTTGCAGTTTATTGCATCTACTGCTCTTATACTTTCTGGAAGCTTTGGAATTTTCTTAAGGAACTTGGAATCATGAATTAGAAGCCTATTTAATCTATTAAATCTGATAATGCTTTCTCGGAAGTTTAAATCTTTGCTTCTTGATAATAAACATTTCTCTGAGTGGGTGAAGCAAGAAGTCAACTTTTTTAGAAAATTCAACTTTGGAAAACAATATTTTGAAAAGCCACCAGAAGAATTGCACGCTGCTGCTTGTCTACCAATCCCCACGTCCTTTGGAAATTTGACATTACCGTAAAGTACGAGCGCACGAAGTTGTTGCAATTTATAAATGCTACTTGGAAGATGACACGAATAGAAATTGAAACCTATCTCTAATCGCTCAAGCCCAGTGAGATTTCCAATTGATGGAGGAAGCTCTCTAATGGCCGTTTTTCCCAAACTTAGAAACTTTAAATTTTCCATTTCTTGTGGAATATGAGGGAACCTCTTAAACCTAGCGCATCCAAAAAGACTTAAATGTTTAAGAGATTTCATCACAATACAACTTGGAAGAGTTTGAAGTTCAAAGCAATCCCTGAGGTCCCAGCTTTCAAGCTTATCAAGATATCCAACAGTGTCAGGAACATTGACTAATCTTCTACAGCCACGGAGATCCAATTTTTTTATGTTTGGGGAGGCACTTGATAGGTCGGGTAATTCCCTAATGTATTGATTGGAATAGAAATTCATATATGTCAAGTTTCTACACTGTATCCTCTGTAGAAAAAAGAAAATCAAAATTTTAACTCCAACAAACGTTATTAAAATATAGCTTAATAAAGTAATAATAATTTATAAATAAATAAAAATGATTATACCTTGAAAAGCTTGTCCAGTGTAACCCTACTTTTTGGCATGTTGAGTGCAATGAGATTTTGAGGATCAAAACTGGATGGTAAGGAAGATAAAGGATATCCGGACCAATCAAGAACCCTTAAATCGTTAGGAAGATATTTGAGACCTCTACAAATATCTACATTATTAACTATAAGGAACTTGAGATTTTTCATCTTTTCAAGACAAGTAGGTTTTAGTTTCATCTTTGATAGTTCAGGTGAGCATATCGTTATGCCTCGAATTTTTTCCGATCCCTAATTATACAAAGCATCAAGTCAATCACACTATACAATAAAATTCACCAAAAATATAATGACAGTTAAATTTAAACAAAAACCAAACTAATAAACTTAAATTTTCTTCAACATTTAAATGCAAAATAATCACTACATTTGCCATTCAAAAAAAGTGTAGAAAATGAACCAAAATGATGCATACCGTATTTTCAGTTAGTACTTTATGAACATCTTCATAACACCATAGCCTACTACGCTCTCCAGGCATTTTTGGTGATTCCCGTCGAACAATTTCCCTACCCATTTGTTGTAGCAAGTCATGCATAAACAATTTATCATATTGATCAACAATTATTAGACATTTATCAATAAGTCTTTGAATTCCACAAATTGGATATAAATTGCAAGCATCCAATATATCAACGACGTACTCCTTAAGAAATCCCTTAAAGAAGAATGCAATATCAAGGAAAATATCCTGTTCAATTGCATTCAGACCTTCATAGCTCATTTCAAATATTTTCTGAATATCTTTGTTGGGGTTTCTTTCATACATATATAATGCACTTTTCCATTCCAGTTTAGTTCTTCCACACAAATCAGCACCCATTATTTCTATAGCTAATGGATGTCCCTTGGTATATTGTATAACCTGGTTTGCAAGTTCCAAATAATCTTTTTTAGGTTTGTTTCTTTGGAAGGCATACATACTAAAGAGTTCAAGAGCTTCATCTTTATCTAATTCCTGAACCTCATAGGTTGAACAACAATTTCCAAGAGTAGCTAGCAAGTGTTTGTCTCTTGTTGTTATAATAATTCTACTTCCATAAGCAAACCAATCACATTTTCCAAGCAAATTTTCTATATGGACCAATTTATCCACATCATCAAGAACTAGAAGAATCCTCATACAAGAAAGCTTTTCTTTTATAGTATTGATTCCTCTAGATTTGTTACCCACCTTTAAATTTTTAACTCCTAAGATCTCCGAAAGAAATGTCTCTTGTAGTTTGATTACACCATCATTTGTCCCCGAATTTTCTCTAAAATTCTCTAGATAACAAAATCCATCAAAACGATCACAAATTCTATTAAAAATAGCTCTTGCAATTGTTGACTTACCTATTCCACTAGGGCCATAGATCCCTATCATGTGAACATCATTTGACTCAATATCTGAAAGTATACACTTTACACGGTAATTTATTCCAACCGGGTATCGAGCAACAAATAACGGCGTGCGATTTAATTTAAAATTTGAGATCTCTTCAGCAATTTCTTGGATAAATTCAGACTCGCTGCAACTGTCATTCACAGAACATGAAAACAATATACGATTTAGGACACATTTGGTAGACTGTAACAGTAATTACATAGGAATATGAAATGCTATAATGTAATGCTTATTACAATTCATTTGTTTGGTGATAACACAATAATAGAACCATGAAGACAATGGAATGAAAGTATTTTAAATCAAACTTAAGATATATTTTAGGAAATATCTTACTCATATAATTATATTTCCTAAAAAATAATATTTGTTAAATTTGAAAAGATATTAGTTATTTTTTATGATTTTTTTTATTTTCGTAATTGTTATGTGCATGTGGAAAGTTTATTTATTTAGAAATATATTAATTGTAGAAATTAATACACCTACTAAGGAATAACTATTATATCTCTTTTAGAAATGAATAGTTATTCCTCATTTTAAAGAATAGATATTCATAAGGAATGACTATTTCCTGTAATAAAAACATTACCAAACTATTGAATAACTAAATCATAGGAATAACTATTATATTACAGTGTCTATTACAGTCTACCAAACATACCCTTAGATTTCTATCATATATATACACACACAATTTAGAGAAGAAAATAGTAATATGAAAATGAACTAAATTTAAGATGTTCGGCTTGTGCATTAAATTCGAATAATTATCATATAAAGTAAGTGGCATGTACAAATTCATAAATCTATAACTATAATTATGTAGCATTTATATATATATATATATATATATATATATATATATATATATATATATATATATATATATATATATATATATATATATTAGTTTTAGGGTTCTAGGCATAGTTGTCATGGCATGTTGAGCATTAAATCATTAAAGAGTGGTATGGTAGTTCACTGGTTCAACCATTAGATGATTGATTCAACCATTGTACTAATGATAAATTTATTTTAAATATGAACAAATTAAAGTAAATTTGAAAAAATAAAGAAGATAAACTATAAAAAGATGAACTTACATTCAATTCAAACATAAATATGTAGGCATTACATAGATTGAAATTAATAGGATATTATTGTTCATGTATTGAATTTATATATGTTTATATAAATAATGACTAAATAATAAGATACTTGAATTGATCATTTGACCACTTCTTTCAAGTTTAAAAGCTACAGACTTAAAAGACCATAAATAAAAGTGCATAATTGAAGGAAAGTATAGTTATTAATTTGATAAAAAAAAACTAACATTAAAGACCAAACGATTTGAATAAAACCATGTGGTTCTGTATTTTTCTTTTAAGAAAAAAAAAACCAACAATTTTCATGATGTAATCAGCTTTTTGGTTGTGAAACTAACGTTTCTATCATAATGTCCAGATTTTCATATTGTTTACCAATTTGAGGGTTCAACCATTTTTGACTCTCCAGAAAAAAAGAAAAAGAAAAAAGAACCCACTGTTTTGGTACGATAATGATAACTATACATTTAGCATAAAGTTGCAATGAAAATCTTTTTTTTTTTTTTTTTGAGTGTGAGTTGCTATGAAAATCTAGTTATTGATAATTGAAACTTGTTACAACTTACAACTCATTTTTAATACTAGAACTAAATTATTAAGAATATTTTTAGGAAACGGTTTTCAAATAAATAATATGTGGGAGAAACAACTATTTAATTGGTAAGGTAATTATTTATTTATTTTTTAAATCTTTCTATTTCTACATTGCCAGCTAACTTCTATAGTAGTGCTTTCTCAAAAAAAAAAAAAAAAAAAAAAAAAACCCTTCTATAGGAATGGATATGAAGAAAAAAAAATTATTCATAATTTGGCAAAAAACTAACGCTGATAAATTAGTGGTAATTGTTGTTTAACAATAAAATTAGTTATCATAACAAACCAATGAAACTCATAAAAAGTACAATAGTTGTCATTAAATACATATCCATGCTTTTCTCAAAAAAAAAATAAAAAATAAAAAAACATACCTCTTGTTGTAATGCCAACCAGATATATTTGCAGCTTCAAATAAAGCTTCCCTCCAGCTCTGCACCTTGTAATCCTTTAATTTTTCTTCATGTTTAGATAGTGCTTCTCCAAACTTTCCTTTTTGGTTACGAACTTCTGATGGATCTATGTTGTAAAAAACCGGTAGCACTAACTGGTCTTTTTTCTTACACTCAACAATCTTGGCAAGTTCATCCAAGCACCATTTGGAGGATGCATAGTTTTCAGAGAAAACAATTATTGAAATCCTTGAACTTTCAATGACTTTGAGAAGTCCTACAGAAATTTCTTCCCCCCTTTGAAGGTTATTATCAATAAAGGTGTTAATACCCCGTTGACGCAAAGCATTATACAAATGGCCTGTAAAACCAAGACGGGTATCTTCACCTCTGAAACTCAAGAAGACATCAAACTTCTTGGGTTGGTGGGTGAAAGAAGAAGATGAGGCACCTTTGTAGGTCACAAGAGCCATTGAGATTTATGAGCAAATTGTTGTAAAGATCTGAAAGGAGGAGAAAAAAAATGTGATGGGATTGCAATATAACTCGGGAAAGTGAATGACAAATTAGGAAGAGGGTGAATGCAAGCAAGAGGAGCCTTTAAAGGTGGCCTGCTTTCGGTGTGTCCAGCAACTCTTTTAACTTTAAACTGCCATATTGATGCTTTTTACATTGCTTTTGGTGTGACCAATAACTCTTTGAACTTTCCAAGTAACATAGATGCTTTTTCATTGCAATATCATGCAAGTTTCCATGTGAAACCTAAAATAAATTTTGGGACTTTCTAAGCACCATACCGGTAATTGTGGTCAAACAAAATGGTAATTTCTTATCTTATTAGTCATTCGAAAGTGAGATGTAATAAACAAAGGGAAATGTTAATAAAAGGAGATAATCCCTCTTCCATGCAATCCAATAAAATTAAAAGAGAGGTCCACTCGTTTTTGACTTTCTGGAAAAGTAGCAATCTTTAGTCTAGCACCATGTCGAGTAAGATTTCTTTATAGAAAGTAAAGTTTCTCATTTTCCTGCAGATTCCCCTCTTTTTCCATGACACTGATGGTATAAAGAAGAAAGAAGGGAAGGGAAATATTAAACTTTCCTTTGTTTAGTTATTAGGAGAAGAGAAAAATGAAAAGCAAAGAAAGTAGAATCCACTCAGCACAATAATTTTTTTATCAAAAATCTCACACTCAAACACGGAAGGGGATGTGTGAAAAGTCCATTGAAAGATTTAGTGCATATAGATTTATTGTATATCAATATGCTAGCTAAATAGCTAAAAATCCTTTACCTGTTGATAAAATTTTATGCCCTATTATAACATGGACACAAATAACTCCATTTACTGTCATATATGCATTAAAAGATATAAACACGCAACACAGGTTAAAGCTTCAATCTATTTTTGTTTTAGAAAAAATATCGATTGAGAATGTATTTTTCATCAACATTCAAGGCAATCAACCATAAATCCAGCTACAATCAACCATCACCATGCGCAGGACCTCCCAGCAAAAACAAATTCAATTCCCTTTTTTTCTTTTTCTTTTTTTTCCAATTTCAATAAGGGAAATTGCATTGAAAAATGCCTTTACATTAATATAGGATCTGATTTACATTGGAAAAACTCCCCAATAAAAAAGTACCAAAATTATATCTGATATTAACAAGAAAAATAGATAAAAAGCATTATGACATATGGACAAACTCCAATTCTTATTTCTTACCTAACCCACCATATCTACAATTTCTTTAACACTAAATATTCGTTTTAGTCTTATTTGCCAGCTTGACTGTGACAAATTTATAAATTAGCAAATAAAACCTCCTTTAATCTTGATTTACGTTCACGTTGGTATCAAAAGATAAAGACAACATTCTAAAGACAAGCATTGCTTATTCAAAGATAAATATCTAATTTCTCGGTTTTGTATGTAGTATCGGAGATGATATGAATATGATGATGGTCTGAAAATAAAAACTTAGAGTTGCATTATTTATATATTTGATGGAACCTACATTATTTATTTTTAACTCTTTTAATCCACCTAACCCACTATCCCCTTAATAAAAAAAAAGTAAAATATCTGTTTTTGTCAAAAGGGTCACCTTGCCTTTTGATAAAATTTTAAATTAGCAGATCTACCGTCCTTTTAAAACAAAATTTACGTTCACCAAGGTATGAGCCATGGTTAAACTAATTTTCTTGTGTATACACTTCATGTGCCATGAGCGGGCCCCATGACTGAAAGTAAATAAGCGAATAAAAAAAAAAAAACCAAGAAGAAAAGAACTTGTTATTCAAAATGTATTTCTCACGGGTTTTATATCTAAATTTTGTTGCATCTACTTGTCTTATACTTTCTGGAAGCTTTGGAATTTTCTTAAGGAACTTGAAATCCCGAATTATAAGCCTATTTAATCTATTAAATCTGATGATGTTTTCTTGGAAGTTTAAATCTTCGCTTCTTGGTAATAAACATTTCTCTAAATGGGTGAAGCAAGAAGTCAACTTTTTTAGAAAATTAAACTTTGGAAAACAATATTTTGAAAATCCACCGTAAGAATTGCCCGCTGCTGCTTGTCTACCAATCCCCTCGTCCTTTGGAAATTTGACATTACCATAAAGTGAGAGCGTGCGAAGTTGTTGCAATTTATAAATGCTACTTGGAAGATGACACGGATAGAAATCGGAACCTATCTCTAATAGCTCAAGCCTAGTGAGATTTCCAATTGATGGAGGAAGCTCTCTAATGGCCGTGTGTCCCGAACTTAGAAACTTTAAATTTTCCATTTCTTGTGGAATATGAGGTATCCTCTTAAACTTCTTGCATCCAAAAAGATTTAAATGTTTAAGAGATTTCATCACAATACAGCTTGAAAGAGTTTGAAGTTCATGGCAATTATAGACGTCCCAGCTTTCAAGCTTATCAAGATATCCAATTGTGTCAGGAACATTGACTAATCTTTTACAGTAACGGAGATCCAATTTTTTTATGTTTGGGGTGGCACTTGATAGGTCGGGTAATTCCCTAATGTATTGATTGGAATTGAAATTCATATATGTCAAGTTTCTACACTGTATCCTCTGTAGAAAAAAGAAACTCAAAATTTTAACTCCAACAAACGTTATTAAAATATAGCTTAATAAAGTAATAATAATTTATAAATAAATAAAAATGATTATACCTTGAAAAGCTTGTACAATGTAACCCGACTTTCTGGCATGTTGAGTGCAATGAGATTTTTAGGATCAAAACTGGATGGTAAGGAAGATAAAGGAAATCCAGACCAATCAAGAACCCTTAATTCGTTAGGAAGATATTTGAGATCTCTACAAATATCTACATTACTAACTATAAGGAACTTGAGATTTTTCATCTTTTCAAGACATTTAGGTTCTAATTTCATCTTTGATGGTTCAAGTGAGCATATCGTTATGCCTCGAATTTTTTCCGATCCCTAATTATACAAAGCATCAAGTCAATCAGACTATACAATAAAATTCACCAAAAATATAATGATAGTTAAATTTAAACAAAAACCAAACTAATAAACTTAAATTTTGTTCAACATTTAAACGCAAAATAATCACTACATTTGCCATTTGAAAAAAGTGTAGAAAATGAACCAAAATGATGCATACCGTATTTTCAGTTAGTACTTTATGAACATCTTCATAACACCATAGTCTACTACGCTCTCCAGGCATTTTTGGTGATTCCTGTCGAACAATGTCCCTACCCATTTGTTGTAGCAAGTCATGCATAAACAATCTATCATATCGATCAACAATTATTAGACACTTATCGATTAGTCTTTGAATTCCGTAAATTGGATATAAATCGCAAGCATCCAATATATCAAAGACGTACTCCTTAAGAAATCCCTTAAAGAAGCATGCAATATCAAGGAAAATATTCTGTTCAATTGCATTCAGACCTTCATAGCTCATTTCAAATATTTTCTGAATATCTTTGCTGGGGATTCTTTCATTCATATATAATGCACTTTTCCATTCCGGTTTAGTTCTACCACACAAATCAGCACCCATTATTTCTATAGCTAATGGATGTCCCTTGGTATATTGTATAACCTGGTTTGCAAGTTCCAAATAATCTTTTTTAGGTTTGTTTCTTTGGAAGGCATACATACTAAAGAGTTCAAGAGCTTCATCTTTATCTAATTCCTGAACCTCATAGGTTGAACAACAATTTCCAAGAGTAGCTAGCAAGTGTTTGTCTCTTGTTGTTATAATGATTCTACTTCCATAAGCAAACCAATCACATTTTCCAAGCAAATTTTCTATATGGACCAATTTATCCACATCATCGAGAACTAGAAGAATCCTCATACAAGAAAGCTTTTCTTTTATAATATTGATTCCTCTAGATTTGTTACCCACCTTTAAACTTTTAACTCTTAAGATCTCCGAAAGAAATGTCTCTTGTAGTTTGATTACACAATCATTTGTCCCCGAATTTTCTCTAAAATTCTCTAGATGACAAAATCCATCAAAACGATCACAAATTCTATTAAAAATAGCTCTTGCAATTGTTGACTTACCTATTCCACTAGGGCCATAGATCCCTATCATGTGAACATCATTTGACTCAATATCTGAAAGTATACACTTTACACGGTAATTTATTCCAACCGGGTATCGAGCAACAAATAACGGCGTGCGATTTAATTTAAAATTTGAGATCTCTTTAGCAATTTCTTGGATAAATTCAGACTCGCTGCAACTGTCATTCACAGAACATGAAAACAATATATGATTTAAGACACTTTGGTAGACTGTAACAGTAATTACATAGGAATATGAAATGCTATAATGTAATGCTTATTACAATTCATTTGTTTGGTGACAACACAATAATACAACCATGAAGACAATGGAATGAAAGTATTTTAATCAAACTTAAGATATATTTTAAGAAATATCTTACTCAAATAATTATATTTCCTAAAAAATAATATTTTTTAAATTTGAAAAGATATTAGTTATTTTTTATGATTTTTTTTAAAATTTTCGTAATTGTTATGTGCATGTGGAAAGTTTGTTTATTTAGAAATATATTAATTGTAGAAATTAATACACCTATTAAGGAATAGCTATTACATCCCTTTTAAAAATGAATAGTTATTCCTCATTTTAAAGAATAGATATTCATAAGGAATGACTATTTCTTGTAATAAAAATATTACCAAACTATTGAATAACTAAATTATAGGAATAACTATTAAATTACAGTGTCTATTACAGTCTACCAAACATACCCTTAGATTTCTATCATATATATACACACACAATTTAGAGAAGAAAATAGTAATATGAAAATGAACTAAATTTAAGATGTTCGGCTTGTGCATTAAATTCGAATAATTATCATATAAAGTAAGTGGCATGTACAAATTCATAAATCTATAACTATAATTATGTTAGCATTTATTTATATATATATATATATATATATATATATATATATATATATATATATATATATATATATTAGTTTTAGGGTTCTAGGCATAGTTGTCATGGCGTGTTGAGCATTAAATCATCAAAGAGTGGTATGGTAATTCACTGGTTCAACCATTAGATGATTGACTCAACCATTGTACTAATGATAAATTTATTTTAAATATGAACAAATTAAAGTAAATTTGAAAAAATAAAGAAGATAAACTATAAAAAGATGAACTTACATTCAATTCAAACATAAATATGTAGGCATTATATAGATTGAAATTAATAGGATATTATTGTTCATATATTGAATTTATATATGTTTATATAAATAATGACTAAATAATAAGATACTTGAATTGATCATTTGACCACTTCTTTCAAGTTTAAAAGCTACAGACTTAAAAGACCATAAATAAAAGTGCATAATTGAAGGAAAGTATAGTTATTAATTTGATAAAAAAAACTAACATTAAATACCAAACGATTTGAATAAAGCCATGTGGTTCTGTATTTTTCTTTTAAAAAAAAAACCAACAATTTTCATGATTTAATCAGCTTTTTGGTTGTGAAACTAACGTTTCTATCATAATGTCCAGATTTTCATATTGTTTACCAATTTGAGGGTTCAACCATTGTTTGACTCTCCAGAAAAAAAAAAAAAAAAAAAAAAAAAAAAAAAAAAAAAAAAAAAACCACTGTTTTGGTACGATTATGATAACTATACATTTAGCATAAAGTTGCAATGAAAATCTTTTTTTTTTTTTTTGAGTGTGAGTTGCTATGAAAATCTAGTTATTGATAATTGAAACTTGTTACAACTTACAACTCATTTTTAATACTAGAACTAAATTATTAAGGATATTTTTAGGAAATGGTTTTCAATTAAATAGTTAACTATTTAATTGGTAAGGTAATTTTTTATTTTATTTTTTAAATCTTTCTATTTCTACATTGCCAGCAAACTTCTATAGTAGTGCTTTCTCAAAAAAAAAAAAAACAAAAAAACAAAACAAAACCCTTCTATAGGAGTGGATATGAAAGAAAAAAAAACTTATTCATAATTTGGCAAAAAACCAACACTGATAAATTAGTGGTAATTGTTGTTTAACAATAAAATTACTCATAAAAAGTACAATAATTGTCATTAAATACATACCCATGCTTTTCTCAAAAAAATAAAAATAAAACCTATGCTTGTAATGCCAACTAGATATATTTGCAGCTTCAAATAAAGCTTCCCTCCAGCTCTGCACCTTGTCATCCTTTAATTTTTCTTCATTTTTAGATAGTGCTTCTCCAAACTTTCCTTTTTGGTTACAAACTTCTGATGGATCTATGTTGTAAAAAACCGGTAGCACTAACTGGTCTTTTTTCTTACACTCAACAATCTTGGCAAGTTCATCCAAGCACCATTTGGATGATGCATAGTTTTCAGAGAAAACAATTATTGAAATCCTTGAACTTTCAATGAATTTGAGAAGTCCTACAGAAATTTCTTCCCCCCTTTGGAGGTTATCATCAATAAAGGTGTTAATACCCCGTCGACACAAAGCATCATACAAATGACCTATAAAACCAAGACGGGTATCTTCACCTCTGAAACTCAAGAAGACATCAAACTTCTTGGGTTGGTGGGTGAAAGAAGAAGATGAGGCTCCTTTGTAGGTCACAAGAGCCATTGAGATTTATGAGCAAATTGTTGTAAAGATCTGAAAGGAGGAGAAAAAAAATGTGATGGGATTGCAATATAACTCGGGAAAGTGAATGACAAATTAGGAAGAGGGTGAATGCAAGCAAGAGGAGCCTTTAAAGGTGGCTTGCTTTTTGTGTGTCCAGCAACTCTTTTAACTTTAAACTGCCATATTGATGCCTTTTACATTGGTTTTGGTGTGACCAATAACTCTTTGAACTTTCCAAGAAACATAGATGCTTTTTTGTTGCAATATCATGCAAGTTTCCATGTGAAACCTAAAATAAATTTTGGGACTTTCTAAGCACCATACCGGTAATTGTGGTCAAACAAAATGGTAATTTCCTATCTTATTAGTCATTCGAAAGTGAGATGTAATAAACAAAGGGAAATGTTGATAAAAGTAGACAATCACTCTTCCATGCAATCCAACAAAATTAAAAGACAGGTCCACACGTTTTTGACTTTCTGGAAAAGTAGCAATCTTTAGTCTAGCACCATGTCGAGTAAGATTTCTTTATAGAAAGTAAAGTTTCTCATTTTCCTGCAGATTCCCCTCTTTTTCCATGACACTGATGGTATAAAGAAGAAAGAAGGGAAGAGAAATATTAAACTTTCCTTTGTTTGGTTATTAGGAGAAGAGAAAAATGAAAAGGTGAAGAAAGTAGAATCCACTCAGCACAATAAATTTTTTATCAGAAATCTCACACTCAAACACGGAATGGGGATGTGTGAAAAGTCCATTAAAAGATTTAGTGCATATAGATTTATTGTATATCAATATGCTAGCTAAATAGCTAAAAATCCTTTACCTGTAGATAAAATTTTATGGCCTAACATGGACACAAATATGTCCATTTACTGTCATATATGCATTAAAAGATATAAACACGCAACACAGGTTAAAGCTTCAATCTATTTTTGTTTTGGGAAAAATATCGATTGAGAATGTATTTTTCATCAACATTCAAGGCAATCAACCATAAATCCAGCTACAATCAACCATCACCATGCGTAGGACCTCCCAGCAAAAACAAATTCAATTCCCTTTTTTTTCTTTTTCTTTTTTTCCAATTTCAATAAGGAAATCATACAGGAAATTGCATTGAAAAATGCCTTTACATTAATATAGGATATGATTTACATTGGATCGAAAATCTCCCCAATAAAAAAGTACCAAAATTATATCTGATATTAACATGAAAAATAGATAAAAAGCATTATGATATATGGACAAACTCCAATTCTTATTTCTTACCTAACCCACCAAATCTACAATTTCTTTAACACTAAATATTCGTTTTAGTCTTATTTGCCAGCTTGACTGTGACAAATTTGTATATTGGTGATTGATATATGGTTCCTATGATGGGACTCATAAATTATCCATTGATATTAGTGGCTTAATTTATGATTGAAACAATGACGGGTGGTGGAAGCCAAGTGTAAAAATATCTATTAAAAAAATAAACAATTTCGAATTTCTTAAGCATTATGTCATGTTTAATTTCAGTGATTCTCCTAGTTGAAAATAACTATAAAATAGCCCTTAAAGAACATGATGCGCAAATGGTACTAGTAAGTAGTAACTTAATGAAGAAAAAAAGTGAGTATTTTAGCAAAGAAATAATAGATCACATATGAATCACACATATTTGGTTTTTGCTTTCAAAGAAAAAATAAATAAAGAAGAGAGTAAGAACTAAGAAATCAGCTTGTGAGGTGTTTATCTCTTGCTTTTTGTGATGCATGTATTATATGATTACGGGAAATCTAGGGACAAGGTGTTTATCACTAGCTTTCTGTGATGAGTGTATTATTTGATTATTATGGGAAGTCTAAGGACACAGGACCACCGTTTCCCTTGGCTGAAGCTTCTTTTAAATCGGCAAAATTTGCAACTTGGTGAGCCATACCATGGGAGCAGATCGATGAAGCAGATTACTGAAATCATAATTATTGGACACAACACTTGAAGATAACTTTTCCTTTTCTTTTTTTTTTTTCTTGAGGAGGAAGGAATATGAGCACTTTTTTTTTTTGGAGATAGTAATATGAGCACCTTTAGTAACCGAAAAATCTAGGGTCTGTTTGGTAATATTATTCTAGTAACGTTATTTGTATTTTTGAACATACTTGTGGGTGAAAAAGTGTGTGAAAATACGTATAGTGTTGTTTAAATACTAAAAACTGTTGTTTAAACAACGGTAACAAATGAGCTCCTAATTTTAATTGCAAATTTGTAGAAAGTATGCTTGGCACTTAATTAAGGCCTTATTTTATGCTAGTCGCACAATGATATCTTTAAATATTTCTTTAATTTATGGGAAAAAAAATGCAAAAAATACATTACAAGCCGCAAATGTGAAATAAGATCATTTACATCCAAACAAACATATATGGCGATGTGTGAATATTTGAAAATTTTGGAAAATCTATTGAAAGTAAAAGCTAGCAAGTTTTACGCATGCATTTCAAAAATGAAAGGAAAAATTTTCAAAATGTCAATTTGCTCTTTGTTTTTCCAGATTTCTAGAGTCTTTTTAACCTTAAAATAGATTTATGAGTAAATTACATATTTAATTGGTATCTAACTATGATAATTTAGTCATTAATATTTCAAACGTGTCAATTTAATTATAACATTCTGGTTTTATGTCATAATGGTATTAGAATTAATTAATGGCCTGTTTGGATGGAAGGGGGAAGGAGGGGAAGTGGAGGGGAGTAGAGTAATGTTGGCTAAAAATAAGCTAATTTTGTGCTAAATCTACTCTACTTTACTCTACTCCCTCTCCCTCTCCCTCAATCCAAACAGACCATAAGTGTAATTATACTTATTTTTAAATATGTGATAAGATGATATTAAAATTAAGGGGTAAAACATGAGTTTTACATCACGTCCTTACAGAATTTAATCTCAATAAAATATTTGTATAAAGTCAAATAAGACCGTTACCTGGCCTGCCATGTCAAAATTAAATAAATAAAAAAAACCAACTTAGTGATAAGCTTGCAGTAGATTTAGCTCTCATGGTAGCAATGCCAGAAGGTCAAGCACGGTAGCGACACCCAACGGTGAAGACTGGCGACAACCGATCGGCTGGTAACGCAGATTTTGGTTAATCTCTTTCTCTCTCTAACTCTCTGTTCAAATGGGTTTTTATTGGAAATACAATCACAAACAAATACTTCAAGCAAAATTAGAAGATAATAAGAGATTAGTGTGAAATTGTGAAGTGATGATGTAGCACATGATTACATGAACGTCATCGACTAGAGTTGGCCCTCAAAAGAAAGAGAAGAGATTATTATGAAGTGTGAACTGATGATGTTCGGCATGGACTTCATTGAGCAGAGTGAATGTTGTGCTCATACTAGTATAGGGTGCTTCTGCTTTCATTGATATTGTCATTTTGTTATTTGCTATTTCTTTTTTCTTTTTTTAAATTAGGTAAGGCTGACATGGCAGTCCAGGTGGTACTCTTATGTGTACCACCCCACCTAATTCCTTTTATCGTAAAAGTCATAAAAACTTGTTTTTACACCAACTGTGGTCCCAAATTAAACAAAAAAATTGATTCACAAAGGTCAACAAAATTATAGTGTTGGGTTGCTTATACATTTTTGGATGACTATATTTTTCAAAAATTAATAAATTTTAACATAGTTCTTCCTAGATTTTAAAATGTACATTTTTTTAATGAATAATTTTGGTTACGAATGAACCTCTTTTTCTATGATTTGATAAGAATGTGAAAATATTTGGACTACGTTAAATTTTGGACCATTGCTAGACCAAAATCAAAATTTCTTTCTTTGGTAGACAAATAAATTTTTGTAAGTGAATAATACACTTTAGGAAGTTCCATTTAACTTTAGAAGCTTTTTGATTGGATAAGTTTAGTTACAAAATTAGTTGTAGTCTTAAGGTATAACCTTATTCAATATTTTTTTTTTATTGAATGTGAATTTTGACAAATCCACTATCAGATTATATTTTCTTCTTATATCCTTCATGTTTGCAAAATTTCTAGAAAACTAAAGATCAACAGCTTTGTCATTAATAAATTATTTAAATTGCAAATTTCTATAGTTTAAAATGATGCATAATATATAAGCTTTAGATCATATAGTAAATTATAACACAAAATTAGACATGTATATTTAGAGTATAAAGAATATGCAATTCAACAGATAGATTTTCAAAATATGTAGAAACGTTTATTTTCTTGAATAAGGTTGTAGTTTTAGGCTATAATCAATTTTGTAGCTAAATTTTTTCTGGATTTGGGTTTACTTGTTGTGTGATACATGTTAAATACGTTGAATTTGAAGTCCAACCAAATATGATAGATTTATATTTTACCTTTCACTTCTATTTTGAAATAAACATCTAGATATCAACATCAATTAACACCACCTCACTTACATTATAGTTTCTAACTTGGTTTTTTTTTTTTTTTTTTTTGAATCAGTTTGTAACTTGTTTGATGCAACTAAAAGGTGGTCGAATACTATATGGATACTCGCAATGACAATGGGAAGAAAATTTATCAGTTATTTCTCGGTAGTAATCACTCTCTTTCAAAATGATAATAATAATAGTAACTATGTTACATACGTATGAAGAATAAGAGATGTTATATATGTATGAAGTATAAAAGAGGAATTGGAAGCTGAATTAAATACTTTGTAATAAATGTTGAGTAATAAGAACATTCTACATCCTTGTTTTAACCAACACTCTTTGGTTTACACAATTGGTTGGGAAGAAAAAACACTTCCGGCACAAGAATTCATGAGAAGGATGCATAATTTTTTGTTATAAATTATGTGACGAACTTGTCGACATCGTATTTTGCTCCATAATTTTTTTAAAAATGAATAGTTATTTAATGATGCCCAGGTATTTGAAAATTATTGTTGTATCCAAAACTGTAATTGAAGCATTGGAAATCAAATTGATGATTCTTGTTTACCTCAATTAAACATATGCTAAAAGAGTTTCATAAAATTGTAAAAAAATGTTGAGTCAAGTCTGATTTGACCAAGGTTGAACAAATTTGTCCACATTTGAACAAATTTTCGATCATCCAGTTAGAGTAAATGAGTTGCCATCTTAAAAAGTATGGAAATTGCTCCTAGTTTAACTTACACTACAAAATCAACTTTGACCTGGGGGAGATTTCGAAATTAGAGTTGAAATTTCTTATCAAGTAATCTTTGGGTTTCTTAAATTTCTTCGCCATGATCCAAATGAACTAAAATTGGTTGTATTTGAATGTTGATTTAGAGTTTTTCAACTGTTTGAAATTCGCCAAAGTGGAGGTTAGTAATTAGTAAGGCCAACACAAGTTAGAGGATGAGAGGGTAAAAATGTTGTGTGTCAAGATCATATGTTATCCGCTCTCTGTTTGTGTGAAAATATCCCAATTAAAACCCAAAAATTTTACTTTTAACATTGGGATGAAGGGAATAAAAAAAATTACCTGAACCAAATCTCTTTTTTAACTTTAAAGTTATAGGGCTACATAGAACTGCATATATCAACAAATAAATTCAAAAATTGCAGGTAAAAGTTGTGTTGCTAGACTTATTGATATCATTTAACAATAATCAAATTATTAGAACGATTCTTTATGTTTTACTGTCATAATCATTATATGAACGATTTGAATGTCCCCAAGTGCTCCACTTTTCACAAGATGGCCGTAGTTATCATAGTGAGCATTGGGCTAGGGACCTCTTCCACCTGCCAAGCTTCTCTCTTCCCTGTAAAAGCTAATAAAGCCAATTGTTAGAGCACTTTAAAGGGTATTATGATATCTAAACCAAAAAGTCATTAGACTTCTCCCCAGACAGATAGTTACTAATCAATTTTCCTCATTCTTTCTAGGAACATTCCTCTTACTCAAAAATCATGAGCGGGTGCAAGCGAGTGTGTGTAATAGACATTGCCCTTCTTTCTAAACAAAATAAAAAAGTAATAATAAAGAGAACGAATTATGAGACTGGAAAAGCAAACTCTAAGCCTACAAAAAGGCATTCAATCAACTTGCACATCAGATCACTACAGGGAACACTTTTTTTTTTTTGAGAGAGGATTACAGGGAACGCTTAAGTTATGTTTATCAGAGGAAAACATTTTCATTGTTTTCAAGTGTTTGGTGCAGTATAAAATATCCTGGTCAAACTGAAAATATTTTTAAATGCCCACTCCATTTCCAAACTCATTTATCTCCTCCCTCAAAGTATAAGATTGCCAACTTGGTAATTTAGAGTGGAATATCTGTCCACAAAATCAACTTTCAGTGGCGAGTTGCAAAATACCACGACAAGTATCTCATTCAGTGAAATTGGACCCATTTTTGAACTTTAATGCCTCAAATAAAACATCAATAAAAGTATTTAGTAAGGTGTAAGACATTAAAGAGATGCTGTTTAATAACAAGTTGTCAAAAACAATGATGGAAAAACTTCAATAAACAAAATTTCAACAAATCAAAACAATAAAACAAAGAATAATACACATGATAAGTAATACAAGTACATATGCAAAGGAAATTATACAAATAAATTACTTAACTCTCCTTGAGACTCTTGTGTGTGTGTGTGTGTGTGTGTTAGATTTATCTGTAAGCTAGCTGGCTGTCCCAATGGCTGTTATTACACCTTTGTTGACTTTTCAAAGTGTACCGCGTATCTTAGAGAACTTATTATCATGTGATTAGCATGCTTGATTTTGCAAGCTCTACATTGAAGGTTCTACTCAACTAGGAGAAAATGTTTTGACATACCTTGCGTGGTCCAATAGCCAGTTCATTATCCACAATGGATACTGCCCTAAAGCCCATGGGAAGTAATACCTCTTCATAACTGCAAAGATTTAAATTGGTAAGTTTGAAAAAAAAAAGTTATAAGTGTAGACAAACATCCATGCAAAAGTTTCTTTAGTAATATCGATACTAGATTCAAACTACCAAGCCTCCCAACCCCCAAGGGAGGGGCAGGCAAAAAAGAAAAAAAAGAAGGTAAATAAAAGTGTACTCTGAAATTGATACTTTGAATGGGGGTCCACCAACATGATCGCTGATCTGCCATCACAAAAATTTTAGTTTCAACAGAGCCATAAGGAAACCATTTTCACAAACATTTATAAATTTTGAAATTTCACTAATTAATCTGAACTTTACTTTAAAAATTGGAAGGTCTCTAAAATTCTAAGGACATGGCTATTGAAATGAAAAGCAGGTAAGATTGTGGAAAAAGAAAAGAAAAGAAGGTAAGATTGTGGAATGTCTTATCAAATATCATATGATAGTGTTTTTCACATGCAAACAAGAATAAACAAAGAGAAATTAAGTGGGAAAAATTAATGAGGAATTAAGATCATTACTGGAAACATTAGTGTTATGAGCTCTCCACCAGATTTCAATATATCACGAATTCTCTGTGCCTAAGCCAACCTCATGTCTGGTTCAATGGCACAAAAGAACCTGTAAATTCTCCATTAAAATATGATCATAAAGAGATTCTTTTCATGGACAATTAAACCACTGTTCATGCGAACTCACGTATAATCGAAAATGAGATCAAACAATTCACTTGGACTCCAAGTGAAAAAGTCCGCCTTTAAGAAGTTAAAATAACTTGCATTTGGTAATGAGGAAGACAACTGCATTAACATTAGAACAGACTATTAAAATGAGAAGTAAAGAAAGAGATGAAAACCAATACTAGGTCACGTCTTTAAACTGTAAAACAATTTAGATTCCGTGACTTATCACAAGTTAAAGTCACAAAAGTACCAGCTTCTTATGAAATAGTAATTGAATCTATCAGGTTCAACTCTCTATTGGTCTAGGTAATCCCAACGCAAGACGTTTGCAAATGATCACCATAGTAATTGGTATTTACAGTGCTCTAAATTTTTCTATAACATAAATTTCCTAAGCATCAATTTTAATACGAAAATGAATAATGACATGTTTTCAGAAATTAGAACAACCCTGTTATTGTTCCTAATCCAATCTAACAGAGATCACAAGTGCTATACATCTCTACCCTGTCCTTAATACAACTGTGAGAAGCTGGGTCCAGCTGTAGTTCCTAATCCAATTCAGAAATGCTGAATAACAACCAGTTCAGGGAGGCATTCCAAAAAGTTGATAAATTAGACAATAATGGCCAAATAGACATGGGTAATTCAGCTTTAATATTTCAATTATATCATCATAGCCACATACATGGTTGTTTCTCCAAAGGAAACAGAAAATGAAATGGTAAAAGTAAAAACTTTCGGGTGTCCTTTCTTTCTAAGAGATTGCAAGCCTTAGTGAAGTCAGAATTTTCTCACCAACTGCTCTTACCTCCACTGCTTTCTTAATGGCAATGTCTGATATATCCAATCCAACAACATAGCGTTCAGGGCATGCAATTGCTGCTACATCATAACCCTGCCATATTTGAGCAATTTGTTGTTGGCCACAATAGCAAGCCAAAATGCTAGCAAACAGATAAAGATATAAGAACAACACATAAAAAATGTAACATGCAGACAGGGTAAAGGGTGAGGAAAGATATACACTACACCTTGTCCCCTTTTTAGTAATGCTTGATCAAGTAGTAGTTAAAATTCCATGTGTGAGAAAGGAGGAGGAAGGAAAGATACTAAGTGATTGATTTCTGATACAATCGAATAACTGCATCAGGAATTCATTTAACAACTGAATTTTGCTTCAACTTCATACTCAATTGCAGATAGATTTAATCGTTATTGCTTAATCTTTTATACTTTTTTTGGGTCCCCCTCACTGGGATGAGATAGATATCACATCAAAAATCGTCTACCATATTTTAAGATGTCATTAATGATCATTGAATTACTCTTAAAACAAGAAATTATTTTTAAGTGTCATTATTTTTCTCCACAAATTATATTTCATCAAACATAGATCACATGTAGATTTTCTACAGGATCATTGACCCAATTAATCATTGATGATGGATCCTCAAGGGACTAATCTTCCTGATAGAAAATATTGAGATAGAAAACCAAGAAAAAGGAAACAGATACAAAATATTGACATGTAGAGGACTCAAATCTTGCATAAGTATATAAGAAATTGAATTAATATATCAGAAAGTAATATCTTGTAAGTAAGAATGAACCATAGAACTTACACTGCCACAACCAGGGACTAAAGCCCTACCCTTGGGAAGAGCTCCTGTCTGATGAAGATGCACAAGAATTGGTGTCGGTTGTCCTAAATCCCATGGGGTCACACCTTGCTTCCAACTCTTTTCCCAACCATCTGATGAGTTAACATACAACAAAATGAGTACTGAACAATCGCACAAATCAAATTCCATCCATAGTACAATCTGAATGTATGCAATTTTCACATTTCTGCCATATTATGAGGCATAATAACATTGACACAAACATAAACTTATAACTGAACCAAGTCATTTTCATGTTCTTAGGACCCATTACAATAGAAATACAAAGTTAATACAAGAAAGAACCAAAACCCAACAGAAAAATCACATCTTTTAAACAAAATCGGCATACCCATTTGACAAAACCATCTTAAAAACCCAAAAAAAAGAAAAAGAAAAAGAAAAAAGTTGTTTTTGGTTGGTACCAGTAGAATCCTTGTGTACGAGTTGTTGAAGCTTATCAACACGGGGGTTGTTTAATCTTGTGGCGCTCTCCACAGTTACACTCTTTTGATTTTCATCCCTTTTCTCCATCCTCCTCGGTTTCGTACCACGAATTCCAGCGTTTATGGACCAAAAGGTCCGTATGATTGATGGAAAATTTTGAAACGGGCTGAGGGCGGTGGCGTATGTATGAGAAAATGTGTGACCCAGTAAACGTGAGTGTGAGAGGGATTGCATTGCATAATGCCCAAATTGAGAAAATGCTCTTTCTCCACTTACCTATCTATCAATTTGCTATACAAGTCCGTAGTCCATACCCAAGTGTAAGGGTGGCAAAATCTGACACTAAACGTGAATTTAACGCTACTAACCTATTTATAAGGTTATAAATTAAAGTTAAATGGGTTTGGATCATATTTGAGTTGACACGGTTAACCCTTTTAATAAACGGGTCGTATTTGTGTTCAATATGCTAACCCGTCTGACCCGTTTAGCTTATAAAATTATTAGTTATTTTAATATTATTGCTTAATTAATGGTTGTTTTGTATATGTTTATTATTATATTTATAGTTGTAATTGTATTTTAATTTTAGATATATGGGAATTGATAAAAATTATATAGGTTAGGTATGACCTATTAATTAAATAGATTATTAAATAAGTTATTTATATTAACCTTTACATGATTTGTTAATTAAACGAGTTAAATGTGTCGGGTTTGATTGACCTGTTTAATAAACAGATCGTGTTTAGGTTGAAGATTCTTGATATGTTTACTTAACAGGTCAGGTTCGAGTCAACTCATATAGCTGAATACTCATGGCTCGACACGACATGAACCCGACTCACGAACATAAATTGCCACCTCTACCCAAGTGAAATACACAACCCAAGTCGACTTGAGATGTATTTATTTAGGGCAAATTACAACTTAGCAACGTGTGGTTCAACCAAAATTTAAGTTAGCTACCTGTGATTTAAAATTTGTACTTTATCCACCTAAGGTTAGCTCAGTTAGATTTTCTTAACCCAACTCTGTTAAAAACATGACTAAATGTGTAATTTTACTTTACTTTTATGTCTCTCCTCTCCAAAAACACAAAAAAAAAATACAAATATAAAATCAAATAAGATAAAAAAGACTCTAGCAAAATACTAGCATCATGAGTTTTCAAACTATATGTAGGTAACTTAAATTTTGGTCAAACCTTAGGTGGGTAAAATATAAAACTTTAAAGTATAGGTAAGTAACTTAAATTTTAATTAAACCTATGGTAAGTTGTAATTTGCCATATTTTATTTTTATTTTTATTTTTATTTTCATTTGTTAATTGGACAAAGTTTAGCTACTAAACATGCTTGGAGTTATCTTTTACGACTCACTACATGTAATATATAAGACCGTCCATACGTATTATTTAAATAATTCATTAACTAATTAAACAAATCATGACATTTGTAAAGGCTTCCATACGACTCACTACATGTGATATATTGAGATTGTTAATTTCGGTTTATTCAATCTATTTCAATTCAATTTGGTCAATTTGATCCAATTTGGTCTATTATGGTCCATTTGAGCCCACTAAATCCACTTTGGTCAAAAGAAAAGTGATTTGCAACTGAATAGATGAAGATTAGAAAAAGATTGAGAAATAAGAAAATAGATAAAGAAGAACATGCATAAAAATGGAAATTGTAAAATTAAGTAAAAAATATTTTTTAAATTTCTTTAAAAAAATATATCAATGAGGAAGTGATGATAAATAATAAAATTTCAACAAATCAAAATATAAAACAAAGAAGGACAAAAACGATAGGAGAAAATGTTATCACATACCCTGCGTGGTCCATAGCTCCACTAAGGATACTGCCCTATGGCAGTATGGCCCAAGGTACGTAATACCTCTTCATAACTGCAAAGATTTAAAGTTTAGACAAACATCCATGCAAAAGTTTCTTTAGTAATATCGATACTATATTCCAAATTTCCAACTACCAAGCCGGGTGGGAATATGGGTTGGAAACGGCGCTCCGGTTTGTTGGAAAGGGAAGTGCGTGCCTTGAGGATGGCTCAGGCGCTGCCGAGAGAGTCAATGATGGCGCAGGAGGTGGAAGAAGGGCAGTGTTTATGAGAATACAAACTATCTTGCAAACTATAATTGTCTCCACAAAAGAACCATTTGCGAGACAAGACTTTGCACCAAATTGATGGGCTTTGTCACTGTCTAAACTGATAGGACTTCAAGGTACAAAAATTCAACTAAGAAAAACAAGGGAACAAGCAATGTAATCACAGTCTATTGATATCTTAATTCAAAATTCAAGATCATACAAGTGAGAAAGATTTAAATCACACAAACTACTAAGTTAAATTACCAAAAAATATAAAAAAAAAAATTCCTAGATAATTCATGCATGTTAGGCAAGACAAGGCGCACTTATAAACATAAAATTATCCTTCTATTGACCGGATATGTAAATCTGGTTTGTTAGATTATTTTTTTTTGTCCCTTGTGACCAAAAGCAATTAGTGCACTCTTCCTCATATTTTGGTAACTTCTCCTATACATTGCTCATGTGAAAATTGTAACTGCCTGCACACTCTAACTAGTTGATAACTGATCCGCATGCTCTAGCATGTGAAAATAATTATTTTTAGCCTAACAGGTAGCCTGGATAATGCACCGCAAATGATTCGTTGTTTGGTAATTCGCCTGATAAGGTATCGTTTTTTCTATCACTCCCATTATTTTCCCATGCAACATTGTGCAAGAAATATTGAGAGATTGGAATTGAGGGCCTTTTTTTTCTAAATAATAGTTTTTTTAGAATTATATTGAGCTAACATGTGAGTTTATTGGGTAATGATTATAAGTTAATTTTTTTGCTTATTTTATGTACTCTTTGTGGTCTATATTACTTTTTATCTAAATTTTATTTTAAATAATCTAATTTGAAGTTTTTTTTTTGGAAAATAAATTAGTTTTTAGTTTTTTGTCTCACGTTTTGTGAATAAACTACTGGCATTAAGCAATTCTCAAACTGTAGTCTTTAAAAACTTAATTTTGTCAAAGTCGAGTATTTAGTACCGAGAATTTATCTCAAGCGCGAGGCACATACAAGACTTTTGAGTTAGTTCCATATTTGTAAACTTGAGTTCTTGTTTTTTGAGACAAATGATAGAAATTGAATTAATAAATAAGAAAGTGTACACGTACGAGCCACGGCCAAAACCGAGGACCAAGGGGACCACTGTCACTAGTAGAGAGTCCCCAAAACAAAACATGAAAAAGAAACTACATCAAGAAAACTGATACTATTCAAAACTACATCATGAAACCTGGTGTGCAACCATTAACCTCTGATACTCTTCATACAAACCACCAGCTTCCTCAAGAATCACCCTCGGATGGGTTTGCACTTGCTCAAAATAGAACGTGTTTCTAGCATTCCAAATTGACCAAGCTGTAACTGCCCATCTCTCTAGCTCCAACTGACTAAGCTTAATCTGCATCTGTCATGAATAGGAGGAAGAAATCGTTGGCTTCATTGCTGCACTTCTGCGTTCGACCCTTGAACATTGCCCAGACATTACGTGCGAATGGACATTCCCATAACAAGTGGCTTACTGTTTCGGCTTGTTGGCAGCACAACTCACATCTGGGATCAACCTTTAGTGAAGATTGTCACGTGTAGGGAGGCAGTTTGAGCATGCTCTCCATATGAAAGTACGTACTTTCGGCGGTACATTAAGAGCCCATATTTTGTTCCAAACAGGGTGATGGGTCTGAGCCGCTGAGCATTCAGCCAAAGATTGGTTTTTCAGACGTAATGCCACTGATATATGCTGTCTTAGTTCCATATTAGTTGAGCCACATCACTGGTTACTACCATTAGCCACATCCACACTTCATGATAATTACTCATTATCTTGTAGCGCCCAAGCCATTAATTGGTTTTGATATAATGGGGAATTAAACCTTAAATTTCTTTTTCAACAACAAAAGGCTTTATGAGTTAAGCTACCTGAAATCCACTACGATTAATTAAGTTAATTGCACTTTGATACAAATAATTTTAACATGAAAAGTCAAGAAAAACAATAATGGATGGAACAAGTATAGAAGTGGAACGCGAGTAAGAAATCCCATTTGTTTGGTTCATGACTGAGAAGATGGCTTATACAAGATGAATGATATTGCGTTCTATTTATATATTACTAGTAAACGTGAGTGAAGTGAATTTTCATTAATGTCAAAAAAATAGATAAAGAAATGATGGCATGTCTTTAAGGAGAGTGGTATGTTTCATTAATGCCAAAAAAATAGATAAAGAGATGATGGCATGTCTTTAAGGAGAGTGGTATGGCTGAACATCATGTATACAAGTGAGTAAATCAACCTCAAAAGGCGACCTCTATTCGAAGTTAAATTGAGCCTCTCTCTCTCTCTCTCTTCTTGCAACACAGTATCTTAATAAATTATCCCATGAATAATACTTCTAATGTATTATAATTGTTAGGGGCTGTTCCTTATATAAATCTTATAAAAATAATCATAAAAATATATAAATAATTTGTACACCACTTATAAAGAAATTTTTATATTGACACTTGTAAAGAATTAACACATCAAAATTCATTTACATAGTACAAAGTAAGGCAACTAAGTGTTGGTTTCACACACACATATATGTTACATGTTATTCAAGGATTTAGAAATGTAAATTGTTAAAATTAATATAATTGTTAAGAGTTTTGTAACTCAACTGACATTTATTGATATTTCTAGTAGAGATGTCTATAGTTCAAATCTTATTCTCTCTCAATTATCAAATTATTAACAAAAGATTATTATAATTAAAAATACAAACATTTTTTCTGTAAACTCAAAAACATTTTATTTATTTCTAAAATATATGTGATTTGAGAAATTTTTTTTTAAAATTTTTGGACTCACAAAATAGGTGATGATAAATTTCAACCATGTGAATTAGTTAATTATAATAAAATTTTTTCTTTTAGCCCAAGTGTGAGGAAAAAAAAAATGTAGCCTATAGAACGGTGAAAAAGGGCACTACAATTATATATATTTTGTATCATCGAGAAAAAAAAAAGCTACCCTTTTTTTGCCAAAAGTCACCAGTATCAAACAACTCCTTTGTAACACAGTTTAATTTATTGTGTCACATTCATGAATGGGCAAGATTTAGGTGCAGTATTTAGGTGCTGTTTCTTAGGTTCTCCTTGTAAGATTTTGTTATGTGGATTTTTCCTCATGAGATTAAAGTGTATTTTTTAGTTAAGTAACCACATTGCTCAATCTTAAGTGGAAAATCTAAGAAACAGTACCTAAGGTATTATGCCTAAGTTTTGTGCTTCATGAATTATGCGTAACACTTGTTGAAGAGTCTTATTGTGATTCTTTATTAGCCATTCTACAAATTAATTTCACCATCTTTCAAAAATTTTATGTTACCATTAGCTCTATCTTTTTACCTATTCATTGTTGATACTACATTTTTTCATTTATTTTATTTATTATATTGATAAAAAATTGGAGATGGGAGGAATCAACCATATATGTCCACATTGAAAACATTAAAATGTGTCAATTGAACTGCAAACCTCTTGGTACTTACCACATCCTTACTAGTTGGCAACAATTGGAATTTAATTAATGGTATCGGATAATAAAAATTACCAAATAATTATTGTAGAAATTTATAACCATAATCACGAGACATGACTTTACTTACCTCCAAAAAAAAAAAAAAAAGTACCATATTTCGCCAAAAGAAGTAACGTACTCTTATGTTTTTCTTTGTGATTGCAAGACAATTAAAATATTTTCATATTAATTTTCTTAAATGTAGCTTTTTTTATTTAATTTTGACCGTTATTGTATATCCTTTAGTATTTTTATAGCTTGGGTTTTGCCAATGTGTTTTTTTTTTTCAATGAACAAATCTTCATATAGGGTGCTCATATCAAACCAATTGAGTAAATTAGATTATATATTTTCACCTATCAACAATTATAGCACCAGCAATAATGAAGTTAAATAATTATATTGCTATTTTAGCTACACCAAAATATAAAAAGTCCTCTATAATAGTGAAGGTAAAGCTTGATGCAGCTATTTTTGGCTGCAAAATATAGCTTGAAGTTAAACAAAATTTACTCTAAAAAAAAAAAAAAAAAAGTTAAACAAAATTTTTTATTTTTTTTATTCTCACTAACATTAAAATAATATTTATTCCCTTTCTTTATTTAATTATTTTTCTATTTCACCATTGCCGAAGCTCACGCATCATCGCCGACCCACGCACCATCGCCGAAGCCCAGCTCATCTCTGCCGAAGCCGCCGCTGCCTTCCTCAGCCCATTGCTTTGGTTTTTCCGCCGATCTCAGGTATCACTCTATTCTTTCTCTCTTCTTTTTTTATTTTTTATTTTTTTTTATAATGAATTTTGCGATATGATTTGTGGTTAAGACTTACGAGTTAAGATATGTGGTTTGTGGTATCTAAGATTTTGAGTAGTGATTTGGGTATTTTTAATTTCGTGATTAAAATGGTGTGGTTTGTTTGTTCACTCTGTTCTGTGATGGGATCCTTGTGAGTGATTTGGTTGTGTTCTCTTCGTTTAAGTCACTTAATTGCATGTGAATCAAATGGGTATGTTGGGGCAAATTCGGTTTTTGAACTTTTTTGGCTGGGGTTTTATCAAAATGTTTAGTTATTAGTTTAAACATTTTGGTTGGCTGCTGAGAAAATGCTGGTAAAGGGGAAATTTAGGCACTCAGTTTAAAGTTTTATGGTTATATACTCAATTTTAAGGAATGTCTTTTGATTGCAAGGGGTCAGGGTAGTTGAGAAGGGTCAGGATTAATGCAAGCAAGTGTATGACTTAAAGTAATGTTTTAAAGTAAACAAATCTCAATGAAACTCTTCCCCTAACATTGTCATATGTTGCTGTAATTAAGTTAGCCCCTCTTTGGACCAAACTTTCTCTTACTCAATATCATGAGATTCCATAGTTCTTGCATATAAATAGGAAAACTGAGAGTGTGAGGGCTTTACAACTATCAGGAGTTTTGAGTTGTTTTAGAATTTTCATTTGTCGGAAGCCCCGATGGTCTGCTATAAGAATTTATGCCGAAATTGACCATACCTCATGATAGTGTTTGTTGGCATGCTTATTTTCTTAGAGGGCGTTTGGATACGGATTATTCGCGTTGCGTTTTCTTTGCTGCGGTTTTTTTTTTTTTTTTTTTTTTGGGCACGCGTTTCAGGATGCAGAGGCTACTGTTCATGCACTGTGCATGAACAGTAGCTGCAATAGTGGACCAATTCAACCGTGAACAGTATACTGTATACTGTTCATAGACCCACAAAATTCACTTTTCAGCAACTTTTTCATTAAAAATAGTTCCCACGGCACTATTCACATATTTAAAAATTATTTTGCTACAGTATTTTCAGTTTTCAGTTTTTAATTTCAACTAAATAAGTTCTATCCAAACGGACTCTTAGTCATCTATGAAATTTCAATTTCACATGGTATAATATGTTAGCCAGTTGAATTAAGGATAGGGTTTCTCGTCACTCCAATTGTATTTCAAATGAATAGGTGTCCGTTCATGGTCAAGATCTTGGTCTTCTTTACCATATTCTTCTCCCTGGGCTATATATTGCTGACCTGATGGTGTGGGAAGATCCATGCTTTCACCCTCTCAACATTGTCTACCTCTCCTCAATCTTGCCATTGCCATTTCCTTCATCTCTCTTCAAAAGCAATTTCATGCGATCCTTGTTCTTTGCCCTTAAATTAAAGCCTGACCTACTGAGGACAGGTTGATGACAGCTACATGAATGCCATTCTCCTTCTCTCTTGGTTTGTTATTGTTCTCTTTGTTTCTTTTCAAATTCTGTAACTTTCTGTTTTACAGTCTCAGCGAATATGGAATGATGGTGCTTTATGCACCATGTAAACGCTGATCACTCTCTCAAGACAGAGCTTTTGGTCTGAACAGGTACCCACACTCCTTCTTCCTTCATCTGTGGTGCTGAGTTTCATTTTTTCCATTTTCTCCGTTCTGTGCTGTGATTTTTTGGCCGGATCTGTGGGTCACAGTTGTTGCTGGAATGGGTTTTACAACTAGGCAATTTCATTAATACAAATAAGATGCGCATGTTTAATACAAAATTTTAATACAACTTAGATCCGTGGGTCGTAGTTATTGGAGATTTATTTCCATTTTACCATGTTTTGTGTTTTGTGGTTCTGTATACAGTGTTTGTATGTTGGAGGAAAGGGTATGATGTAAGCATCTGGGATAATGGTTGTGTGATTTTGGGATAATGGTTTGTGGTTTTTGGTGAGAGTTGCATTATACTAATATTGCCATTGATTTAGCGTTCCCTGTGGTTTTTGTTTGTTTTTTTTCTTCTTCCTTTTCACTTACTGGGATTTGGGGGAACAAGGCATGATTTGCACACAGTCATACGTGGATCCCATATACTTGTCACCTAAATTGGCATTACATACATAACCTTGGATTTTGTTGTTTAAAAGTGTTACTTACATGGTCTTGGATTGGTGTAAGATGGCTGGGGATTTGAGAACGTGGGATGATGATTGTGTTGATGAACTATGTGATATTGTGTTTGGGGAATTCTTGTTTGGTAATTTTGTGCAAGGTGGGCCCCATGGCGGCGGCGCAATTGGACGAGGATGGAGGAGTTGAGCTCGAGGATGGTCAGCGGCTTTGGGGTTTGAGAGCTGAAGTGTGATAGGGAAATGAGTTAGGGAAATGTGTTTTGAGAGATGAAATGCAAACCAAAAAAATGAAGGGCTCTCTGCGGGTAACCGTTCCGTGTGCACTGCACAGTGGTCAGCCCGTGGGTCCCACAAAAAGGTTTTTTTTTTTTTTTTTTTTTTTTTTTTTTTTTTTTGAGTTTTTAGGCAAGAAACTGAACTGGGTTTAGTTTCCAAACAAGGGTGGGAGTGTTTTGGGGATTTTTAAGTTATGAGAAATGAGTGATAGGGTGATGAGTGATGAGATTTAAGTGATGAGTTACCTATCACTCAGCAACCAAACAAGGCCTAATCCACTCTGTCTATTCCTCTTCTCATGGGTCGATTTACCAAACGCACAACTTGAATTGGTCGAGTGGCAGAGCCCTCACTATCTCTTTTCAACCCTTCTATGAAAAATCCTAATGCTCAAAAATTTGAACCAGTTCAATCTGCACTGGTGAAGTCTTTAGGGTCGCAGAGCTGGCATGATTAATACCCTCGCCACTGGTGCAGGTTGACTGTGTTTGTAGGGTTCTTTCTAACAATTGTATTAGGTATGTGTGCTTGTGCTCTTTGAAATATTAGGTTTTTAGTTTTTCAATTTGTTACAAACTTGCATTTGCATTTGTGAAAAGAGAAGTTCGCAGTTTCAAAAAACAAAAGTATGTACCTTCCTAATGAGGATGAGTTATGTAATGTAATGGTCTTTTATTGTATGTTAGTGGGCTATATATATTGGATATCGTATTGGGTCTTTCTTGGTTTTGCATTTTGTATTCTACTTTAGTTGACAACCACATTCTCTATGTTTTCTGTACGAAGAAAATGCTCACCACATTTTAATACTGATTAAGTTTACTTGCTGCAAAATTGTAAAATTTTGTATTAGAACTAAATTTATTAAAGACCCATTGGTAGCTTATGTAACTTACCAATAAAATTTAAAAAAAAAACTTGATGGTGTAGGCATTTGTTCTTGATATGATATGTTTTTCTTCATACATTGTAGCTACTGAAAATGGACTTTCAAGCTTTCAGCTTTTCCTTTGTGGGTTGGCTGCTAGGACATATGCCAAATGTGTATGATGTATGTCATCCACTTGATGACTGCAAAAATGGTTTCCAGGTAGATCTCTTGCGTTCTTGAAATCTTTTCTCCAACATAGTTATATAAGAACAAATTTTATGGTCACACAAATTCACTTTGACCTGAGGCTAAAAAATCTGCGGCTAAGGTGTTGTATGTTACGAATAATATGAGTTTTGTAATTTCTTTTCATTGGTTTAAGTTTTCTATTATGCTTTCTATTGAGTTCAACGTTTGGAGTCAAATTGATTATTGACATTAAGTGAGTGAAACATCTTACGCTGCAAATAAATTGCAACTATTAGTAGACTGTATATTGACATGTTGAGTAGAGAAGAAAGTAGTGCTTGGACTATGCTCTAGGTTTTGCATGCCTCTCTGAGAGAAGTTGTTTACTTGGAGTTTTAAAACTAAATTGGAGTAAATTCTCTTAGTCTTGTTTGATGACTAGTCCATTTATTTTTGTACATCATATTTTGTTAACCTTTTATGAGATAATATTGCTTAGACCAGTTGGAGTTCATTTCTGATGTTTATTAATAATTAGTTAATTTCACTTTTGCTATTTTATTGTTCTATCATCCGGGAGAGAAAGATCATATTTAGATGGGCAAAATGATTGGAGGTGGAGAGAAAGGGTCAGCAACTACGAAAACCCCAGGAGATTTCCTCAAATCAATTCGTGGATGACCTATTGTTGTTAAACTGAATTCTGGAGTAGATTATCAAGGTCAGGCTCCCTATTTCTTATTTGTACAGTATCGTTTCTAGTCTCTGTTTGTTTATGTGTGTGTGTGTGCACAAGCGTGCATGCAAGAGAAAGGGGGGGTGAGGTGACAAGTGAATGATTCAATAAAACATATTCAGCTGCCTATTGTGGCTAGTTCTTGATGGAAGTTTAATTTGCCTCGTAGCAAACATTCTTTCTGTTGAGGTATTCTAGATAACTCCAATTCTACAGGCCACCTTTTTTTTTTTTTTTTTTCTTTTTTAAAATATTAATTTTTATTAAAAAAAGGGATTGGTCAGTTAATATTGTATATTTTATTACTTAAAAAGGAATGAGTTTTGTCACTTTTCTCATTCGAGAGAAGCGTTTTATGTTTTATCTACTTATATAATTATAATGACCATCTTTGTTTCAATCTTTCAATTATTCTCTGTCCGAGCTCACCTTCTTTTCTTTGGAAAGAAATTGCTTCCTTTTTCTAAGTACCTTTTTTGGCATTGACTGGTATCTCCTTCATTTTGCAAGTTGTAATTATCTTGAATTTTAATAGCTTTGACTGCATGATTGATTTTAAATTTATTGATTTCCCCACTATTGACATAATTACCATCTATCACATAGTTTACATATAGAGGAGGTATCCTTCCTTTATATAAACTTCCTAACTTGGTCCTTATTGTTTATCAGATATCTACAATATATTGATTACTGATTTTAGGTACATTAGTTAAAGATTGTTTATCAGATATCCACAAATTTGTAAATGGAAATTTTTGGCTAGGCTTTTGGTATATGGTACCTCTCTTTAAGATATGGGGGGGTGGGGGAGGTTGATGCAAGAGTATGCATAACATGGATGCTGATGACATGGCATATTGAAGTGGCACAAGGCTTGGCTTGGCTTGGCTTGGCCTGACTTGTGACGTGACATGACATGACACTTGAAATTCAGCCCTTAGGCTTGGTTGGCGTTGTTCCATGTCACTTACTCATGCCACGTCACCTTGCCATGTCATCATCATCCATGTTGTGTGATATATCCCATCATCGTCCACTTCTGTCCAATTTAGTCCATTTTGATTTACTTCTGTCCATCAGGTCCACTTCAGTCCATTTTGGTCCAATTTGGATCATTTCCATCCATTTGGTCGAATCAGTCCAATCGGTCCATTATGGTCCAAATCGTTTCATTCGCTCTGGTTTGGTTTACTCCGGTCCATTTTGTCCACTATAAGTGATACATACATATGAAAATAATAAAGAGTTTTTATATAATACTTTTGAAATTTATTATGATTATTTTTCTTCATTCAAATTAGAAGCAAGCCATCCAAAAAAGAATGTAAGCAAGTTAAAATATTTTCAGGTGTTAAAGATTATCATATAGAGGGACAATTTATGGATCATGTGTTGTACTAATCAAAATTAATAGTCTCTTACTCTCATATCATCTTTTTTCACATACATAGAGTTTCATTGCAGACGCCTCTGCCACATGTTTTGTAATTATTATATGTAAATTTATTATCTCCACTTTATAAAAGTTGTGCTAAATATGGCCTTTAGAAAAACCACCTGTTGGTATATGTCACATTCCACAAACTTTAACATAATCAATCATGTTGTAACCAAATCAGACACTTGTGCTACCATTCCATGCATTTCATTAGTGTGTTTGTCAAAGGTTCACAACCTAGAACTGAATTTGATTAATTATTTATTTGGTTTATAAATTTAGTCCAAGAAAGAACTGTATGGAGACTAACTCTCTTTGTCCACAACATAATCTAATTAATTTTTTTTCCCACAAATTTTCACTGTTTCTTATAAAGTCCGGGGGGGCATGCACTTCCAATTAAATCTCTTTTCCCATTAAATAAAATATACTTTATTAATAAAATCATCAAAATTCAAAGATCAATATAGAACTAAGATCAAGATCCTGCCATTTTTATAACACTACGTAGTGTTGCAAAATTCAAAGAAGACCAGTAGGAATACAAACTGAGACCCACATGAGATTTGGTCCTCCTGAAGTGAAAAATTTCCACTTATGTTTGTATTCAAGCAAATTGGACTACTTAGATATCTTCCTAGTTAGATAGAGTAATTTATGAAGAGAACTATTTCTCACTTCTAAGTTCTAACCTTACAATATTGTCAAAAGACATAAGTCTGTGAAGGACATGTAGTCGTGGGCTTACAATATGAGCCCACAAAGGAAAAACAACCCAGTGCGCCAAAAGCACATATGAAATAGGATGACAATGATTGGTTTTTGAACTTTTATCAAGTCATGTAGGTGTCATCTGCATTCATGATTTTTATACTTGTATTTTAAAGTAAGAGAGTGTGGATTTTGGAAATGAGGATTAGAAAATGGACAAATGAAACTTTTGTTAGCTGTTACATGTAATTGAATGCGCTATGAAATCTTTGATTTGAAGAGGGAAATTGTATTGTTTTGGTGGTGAAAGGTCATCCTTCATAGATTAATTACGTGCTAAACATCTTTTTAGCAATTTTGCAAATTAATTTAGCTATTGAAGGCCCTCATATTTGGTGCTAAAAGGATAAAAAATGGAAAACTCTCTTCAAATGCACCACACATTATGCATGATTTCAGTATGCTGATTCATCTGCTTCCATGTAATGTCTCCTCAAATTACAGATGTTGCTGATTTTTTGTTGCCCTCACTTTATTGACGGATATGCCAAGGGGAATGATGACTGGTGTCCCAAGATTTTCCATTTTCAAACAATAGATATCTTAAAAAGAAAGTAATAAGTACCTCCAGACTTGAATTCCAACTCTCTTCTCTAATTATTTTTTCTTTAAATCCAAATACCATATTATAATTGTATTTCTTTCTTATTATAATTGTTTTCATTAAGTTATTAGTAACATTTAGGCATTATGTCTCCATGGGGCTATTCTATAGCTATTTTTTTAACTGGGGGCTAAAATTCATTAGTGCAGGATAGATTATAGATATTTTTTTAACTGGGGGCTATCCTCGTCTAAGTTGGCTTAAGCATCCCACTTCTTCAATTCAATGACCAGCATCTTAACTGATAACAAAAAAGACAACGTTTGAAGGCAAGTCAACTTGCCCATATTGATTGACAACTGCTTTATGTAATTATGTCTAATGTTAGTGTATTTCAAGTTAGTCAAATTTTGTAGATCATTTGGAAGGTCTTCAAGAAGATAACAATACTTTATTAGTAGAGTTTGTAAGTTATAGAGTTTGGTAACAAAATCAGGTAATGCTTCGATGTTGGTCTGCTCAATGTGGAAAAGACTCTAATGTCTAAGGTCACCAATTGACTTGGGCAATTTGTCTACATGTCTCCCAAATAAAGTTAGATCACATACACATTTTAAGTCAATAACTTGTCACCAAGATTAACACAAATAGAAAAAACTGTGCACAATCTACCCATGTCATCTCTAGATAGTGGGATTGTTGGTGTTGTTTGTTGATTGGATATAAGAGATAAACATCGAATATGAGACATATCAATGTCACCCCCCCTATGCCATCTAAATGCAAGGTTTTTCGTTTTGAAATTGAGAGGGCAAGATCGTGTACAAGATCATGCATCTTACAGCTTATAATATCACCATAACCCTCCCTTTTTATATTGTAATAAGGAATTTGCCAACAAAATATCAAAATACTTGTTACCAATATTCCCATCACTAAAAAATGTGCTTGAGACGGTTGAAGGAACCCCTCGGCCTGAAGCCTTGATCATCTTCATCCACCATCTTTAAAAGATTGTTTCAAATATTGAGCAATTTTTCCTAAAGATTATGACATGGAAAAGGAAGAACTAGTTTAGCACTGGGTGGCCGAGGGGTTCCTTCAACCATCTCAAGGACATTTTTCAGTGATGGAGGATATTGGTAACAAGTATTTTGATATGGCAAATTCCTTATTATAAGATATAAAAAAGGATGGTTATGGTGATATAATAAGCTGTAAGATGCATGATCTTGTACACGATCTTGCTCTCTCAATTTCAAAACGGAAAACCTTGCATTTAGATGGCATAGTGGGGGGTGACATTGATATGTCTCATATTCGATGTTTATCTCTTATATCCAATCAACAAACAACACCAACAATCCCACTATCTAGAGATGACATGGGTAGATTGTGCACAGTTTTTTTTATTCTTGTTAATCTTGGTGACAAGTTATTGGACTTAAAATGTGTATGTGATCTAACTTTATTTGGGAGACATGTAGGCAAATTGCCCAAGTCAATTGGTGACCTTAGACATTTGAGTCTTTTCCACATTGAGCAGACCAACATTGAAGCATTACCTGATTTTGTTACCAAACTCTATAACTTACAAACTCTACTAATCAAGTATTGTCGTCTTCTTGAAGACCTTCCAAATGATCTACAAAATTTGACTAACTTGAGATACATTAACATTAGACATAATTACATAAAGCAGTTGCCAATCAATATGGGCAAGTTGACTTGTCTTCAAACATTGTCTTTTTTGTTATCAGTTAAGATGCTGGTCATTGAATTGAAGAAGTGGGATGCTTAAGCCAATTTAGAGGAGGATTAAGTATCTATAATCTAGAGCATGTGAGAGATAAAGAAGAAGCCAAAATTGCAAATTTAGAGAGAAAGGCAGGAGTGCAGAAGTTGGGATTCCATTGGAATAGAGAAAGAGAAGGAAACAATGAGGATGTGTTGGAAGACCTTCAACCTCACCCAAGTTTGAAAAGCTTAGAAATTGAAAATTTCAAGGGCAAGAAGTTCCCTTCATGGATATTGGCACGTAATAATAGTAGTGGTGGTTTGTTTGTTTTGAACAATCTGCTGGAAATCCATGTAAAAGGCTGTAACAAGTGCAACAAGATTCCTACACTTGGGCATTTACCCCGTCTCAAGGTTCTTCAAATAGAGGGAATGGATAATGTGACGTGTATAGGAATAGAATTTTACATTAATTTTACATTGATTATAGTGGTGAGAGATCAAGTAATAGTGGAGGTGATAGTGGCAGAAATGTGGTTTTCCCAACTTTGAAAAAACTTAGTTTGCTGAAGTTGCCCAATCTAGTGGAATGGAAGGACGCGATGGAGTTGACAACAATAGAAACGATGTTTCCTTGCCTTGTGGAGTTGATTGAAATTTGTGGCCAATTGACAAGTGCTCCATGTCATTTTCTGTCTCTTAACAGAAGGCCCTCATTTTTTGCCCCAAATTCAAGAAAAAGGAAAATTATCTTCAACTGCTGTACAAAATACTTTGGATTTCAAGAAGTTGATATGTTCCCTTACAAGATGCTGCTGATTTCTTATTTCCCTCATTTAATAGAAGGATATGCCAAGGGAAATGGTCCCCAGTATCCCTGGATTGCTCTTATTCAAATGATAGAAAGATCATAAAAGGCAAGTGATTATTCCCTCCAAACTTGATGTCTAAATCTTCTCTCTTTTCTTTAATATCACATGCCAAATATATACTGTTCATAAGTGATCTTGGATTTCATTGCTAAGTCATTCATCACATCAGAGCATAATGACTCTGTAGGGTTATTGTTACATTTCTATTTGGAGAATTGTTGAAATTCATTAGTGCGGGAAGCATGTTCTGGTAATTCTTTTTGCTGAATTTTTATTCTCTTCAACATGGCATAATAGATGAGAAACTCAGTTTTTTTTATTTATTTTCATAATTCATTTTCCTAAAAAATATTATAATACAAGTGCATTACTGGTATTTTACAAATCTTATTCAGTTAAAAAAGTTCAATCAAACCTGCAGTTTTTTGTCATTTTCAACAGTTCTCCAAATAGTTACTTATTTATCATAGATCTAGCTTTAGAATTGTTGTCCAAGGTCCTAGTAGTACATTTAGAACATTGCTGAATGCTGAAAATTGTACATATACAAATATATAAATGATGTTGGTGATTATCCAACAACTCACTACAGTAACATATTTGAACATCATTGAATCAAATAAACTATCTTATATGGTAACTGGCAAACTTTCATTTCTACATGGGCTGTTCATTTGCAAGAAGCTACAGAATCTACCCATATTGGAAGTGGCACATTGCATCACTAAATTACAAATGCTAATGATATTTCGATTTCCCAATTTGATGTCATGTAGGTTTGCACAAAATATTCTAAGATTGCTAATGGAGTTTGTCAGAGTTATATATTATCCTTTTTTTTCAAAAGTATTTTCCGGAGAGCCAAGTTGTGGTTAAGATGCAATGATATGGTTATAGGCATTATCTATGTCTCATAAAAAATTTCAATTGTATTCAGCTCCTCTCCTCTGGAAAGGGGCCTGCCTTTTTCTACAGGACCCCTTTGCCATTTACTGGTATAACCTTCATTTTGCAAGCTGATAATTATGTTGAGCTTTAGTAGTAGAATTATTTTTAATGCATGATTGATTTAAATTTATGGATTTCCCTGTTATTAATTTTCTTGCTGACACAATCATCATATGTTACATGGTGTACATATAGAGATCTCCTTCCTTCATCTAAAATGCATAACCTGCAACATAGTGTACATATGTTGACTACTCGCTGTTAGATAAACTATTGGCAATTTCTAAATGGGGATTAAGTACTTCAGACAACATTTCTCAGAGATTTGAGGAGGAAAACAATATACTTAGTGAAAATCATGGCATCTAGATTAAAGTGACATTCATGTATGGGAGATTTGCCCTCTACCATTTTATCCATTAAATTTTTCTGTCAAGATACAAACCAAAGGAAGGGGGAAGGGGTGAAACGTAACTTTTGTTTAACATGGGGTACATCTTTGGAAGGCAAAAAAATACCACTTGGCTATAAAAGGTGAGTGGTGAATTTAAGAATTACACATTGCAGATAAACATCTGAATGATGCTTGCTGCACCCCACTTCAATTTGTTCTATATGGACTATGAAAACATACATTTACAGGCATTTATGATGTCTTTTAATCTTTATGTGCAGGTACTCTTACATGTCTGGATGGGTATATGGACATAGCAATGGTGCAAACATAAGAAAATGTCAAAGGGCAGTTTAAAATTAACTATGGTGATGCTTTCATTCACAGAAATAGCTGTATTTAAGAGTTGTCTTGTTATTTCACTGTTATTATTTAACTTTCTTTTTTTGGTCCATGCCATATTTTACTTGACAGACAATGATTGAGATATCTCTTTTTATGCAGTTCTCTTCATTAGTATAAGCAACGTGGATCATCCGCAATCATGCTTTTAATGTAAAGATAGTGTGGATTTTGGAAATGAGAACTAGAAGATTCTCCAGTGGAATGAGCTATCAAACATTTGATTTGAAGAGTGATGCCTATTTGCTACTGTGATGAATGGTATCATTGATTTCACGGTATAATCAATGATGATGATGATGATGATTGTTGAGTTGGTTGCTTGACATTGTTTAAGCAATGTTGCCCGTGTACTTGGTTTCAGATAGTGTGCACCATGTCACTTGTGCTCCACACAAAGATTAGCTGGCCTTATTGGTTCAGGTTGCAAACCTAAACTAATATATATGCAGTCTTGTTAATTTTTTTGTGCCAAAAAATAGAGTTCAAGAGTTAAAAAAAAAAAAAAAAATTCAAGCTGGGCTTTGTTTAAGAGAAATTATAGATTTCTCTTGTTATGTGCTTATGGTGAGAGTACTATTTGGGTGTAATGGTGTTTAGGTTTTGTGATTGCACCTTTATACTATCTGTGTAATCTCCCAATTACTTAGTGACACGTTCTCCTTGACAGCACCCGTGGATGTAGGCTTATGGCCGAATCACGTAAATTTTTGTGTTTCCCGTGTGATTTTCTTTTCTATTTTGCATGAACAACCACTATCATTTGGTCATACACAACAAATAAATATCAAAGCTTCCATTATTGACGACTCCACCTTAACAAATAAATTTATACATTGATGCTTGATGCATAACTTTTAGAGGCATCTTTTGTTTTTCGTGGTCTACTATTGTGAATTTGTTTTGAGATGGTTTTAGTTGGCAAGAAAACTACTTTGCATTTTACTTAATTTTTTACTCAAATTTTACTTGAACCAAGAAATTCATAATGGTTGGTAGGTAGCCGGTGTTCAGCTTGCCGTAAATATTTATGTGAGAAGATGGAGAATCTTTTTTATTTTGAAATTTATTGTTGTATATTTGGTTTAGGGAAAATGATTTTGGAAATCACATTTGGTTTTAAAAATAATAAACTGGGTTATAGTTAAACCATCAAATAGAGTGGAAGTCCAATTTTTTATTTCCAACTTTTCATTGTGCGACCTTTAGGCAACCAATTGAAAAATTACACAGTTGCTCTTGAATAAGAAATGCTTATCTTTTGAACATGAAGGTGTAGGTTGATGGAATTTTATTAGCCTTTAAGATTTTGAGATATATTGATTTACTAAATATACAAAAATTATTAATTGACAGTGTTTTATTAAATGTGAAGACCCGGGAGGATTACCTTAGCAGTCCTTTGGTGAGCCTAGTAATTTCTTGAAGGGTAGGAACAAAGGTAATTAGTGACATATCAGTCCATTAACCCTCATGAGAATCTTTTGTTTTTCAATAACCAACTGATCAGCTAGAATGACTTTATATGTAGCAACAAAGTAATAAAAGTAAGCTGCCACTGTAGCAACAAAGTTATAATTTTTTTTTTTTGTATTCGGTTCTTTCTCTTCTTTTATTATTTTATATTTTATCTTGCTCCTCCCTTCTCTTCAATCCTTTTTTCTTTTGGCAAGGCTGTTCAAGCTTTGACTGCAACTAAATTAAGAAATCGGCTGCCACAAATCTGACCGCACTGTTCAAGCTTCCTTATCTTTTTCTTCCTATAATTTTCTCAATTTGAGATTTAACTTAGGTGGTGGTTGATTTGAGTGTGGTTCTTGTGGATTGGTGGTTTTAGTGGTGGTGGTGGTGGTTGATTTCAGCTGTGGGTTTGGCTGTGATGGTGGGTTGTGGTTGTTGTGGTGGTTATGATTGCTGATGGGTGTGGTTTGTTGGTTATGACTGTTATTTATTACGTTGATATATTATTGGCGAAAATGCACTTTTGGTCCCTACATTTTGGGTCAATTCCTATTTTGGTCCCAAAATTGATTTCTTTGCTAATGTCATCCCTAAAAAAAGAAAATCGTTTTTAAAATGGTCCTTTCCGTCAGGCTAGAAACGGAGAAATCTGACGTGGCTAACGGAAGGCCCTATTTGCTTGACGTGGCGCGCGTGACTATTAAAATATTATTAAAAAAGATTATTTGGTAAATTTTAAATGCCATGTCAGCATTTTAATTTTTTTAAATAAAGCCACGTCAGAAATTTTATATAAAAAAGAAATTAAATTTAAAAAAAACCTTAAATCTAATTTAATTAAAAAAACAACTTGTTTCTAAAAAAAAAAAAAATAGGTGTTCTTCGTGTTCTTCTCCATCAAACACAGGAAGAACTCAAACCCAACAACAAACACAACCCAACCTTAAATCTAATTATCTCTCCTCTCTCACTTCTTTTCTTTGCCCTCTCTTCTCTCCCTCTGTTCTCTGTTCTCGCCGCCGAGACCTAAACCCACCAACCCAGCAAACTTCGCGGCGGCTTCTTCTTCTCTCCCTCTGTTCTCTGTTCTCGCCGCCGAGACCTAAACCCACCAACCCAGCAAACTTCGCGGCGGCTTCTTCTTCTCTCCCTCTGCTCTCTGTTCTCGCCGAGACCCAAACCCACCAACCCAGCAAACGTCGCGGCGGCTTCTTCTTCTCTCCCTCTGCTCTCTGTTCTCGCCGAGACCCAAACCCACCAACCCAGCACCCAACGTCGCGGCGGCTTCTTCTTCTCTCCCTCTTTCTCTGTTCTTTGTTCTCTCTTCGTGGGTCTGCGTGGATCGAAGGAGTCATGAGCGTGGATCGAATGGTGGATCAAAGCGTGGGTCTGTTTGTTCATGGGTCGGAGCGTGGATCGTAGGAGTCGTGGTCCGATTTGGTTGATTTGGTTTGTGGGTTCTTTTTTTTCTTTTTTTCTTGCTGTGGATGGTGGTGATTTCTTGAGAAGTTGTGGAGGAGGAAGTGATTTCATGAGCGTGATTTCTTGTTGTGGTTGATTTTTTTTTTTTTTTTTTCTATTGCTGTGATTTGGGGTTGTGGCTGGTGGGTGACGGTGGAAGTGGTGGTCAAATTTGTGGGTTTGGCCGTGTGGTGTGCTGTTGGTTTGGGTTTTTGTTTCTGTTGTGGTGTGCTGTTGTGAATCTGCCGATCTGGGTATGTGTTTGTTGTTTGGTTGCTGGGTTTCTTTTTTGGGAATGTGGGTTTGAGTTCTTCCTGGGTTTGATGGGGAAGAACACGAAGAACACCTAGTTTTTTTTTTTTTTTTTGAGAAACAAGTTGTTTTTTTAATTAAATTAGATTTAAGGTTTTTTTTTTAAATTTAATTTCTTTTTTATATAAAATTTCTGACGTGGCTTTATTTAAAAAAATTAAAATGCTGACATGGCATTTAAAATTTACCAAATAATCTTTTTTAATAATATTTTAATAGCCACGTCAGCGCCATGTCAGCAAATAGGGCCTTCCGTTAGCCACGTCAGATTTCTCCGTTTCTAGCCTGATAGAAAGGACCATTTTAAAAACGATTTTCTTTTTTTAGGGATGACATTAGCAAAGAAATCAATTTTGGGACCAAAATAGGAATTGACCCAAAATGTAGGGACCAAAAGTGCATTTTCGCCTATATTATTTTATTGTGTTGTTTATATTATTTTAATGTGCTGTATGTTAAAATAGAATCTTTGATGTTGGGTAAATTTAAAAATGAATTTTTAAAATAAATAATGTAGTTTTTTAAGTTGTTAAAAGTTACTATATTTTTTTAACATCTTTGCTGTGGATACTATTTAAATTTAATGGGTTGAATAATTTTTTAAACATTTCTCTAAATTATAAGTAACTAGAACAACTAGTAAATGCTGACTGTATCTTTGGTAGGAGACAAGGTTTTGTGTCAGGGGCTTGCCCTAGTTCAGCAGATTGTCTAGGCTCTCCATGAGCTATTGGTTTTGAACAATGTGAAGTGACCACTTTACCCTCTAATCCACATCACTTTACCATCCCATTGATGGGCTTCTTCCATTCTTATATGGGCTTGGACCAAATGGTGAGAACTGAGAAGTAAAAAAAGAAAAAGAACCGAAGGTTTGTGTCTGTCCAAAATTATTTGTTGATTGAAGGTGGCCTTTATGGAGTTATATTTATATTTCGGCAGAAAAGGTTTGGAGCCTTGGGCTCAAACCACTGCTAAGAATATGACAGGTGTCCTATTATGCATAATATACATGACTGATTGATTGATTAAGTAAGTTATATTTATTGCACATAACAAAGATTAATGTTATCTTCCTATTGATTGTTGAAGCCTAAAAATCGAAACATGTTTGGAGCTAGACTTTGTCTTAATTTAGACTCCCCTGGTCACGGGTTTGAATTATTCTTGTAGAATAGGCAGGAGGGCCTAGGCCTTTTTTAAATGTTATATAACAAAAACTAAAACACCCCCTTAAGAAAACCTCTTTGCGCTGATTGCCACCAGTTTGGCAATGGAACAAAGTCATAATCGATGATTCCCACACTAGGTTCACATTTTCTCAATTACTGCCTTTGTACTTGGCAACTAGTTAAGGCCCTTCACACATATAAATGAACTATAGATCCTTGTTCAGTTGCCAACATCATGGCAGCTAAAAATTCTAACGATCCTTTTATAAGTTTATCTTTCAAATGCAAACAAAATGGTAACTCAGAATTCAAATGGAGGCATGGAGGAGTGACATTGAAGTGAAGGCACTGAGACATTTTTAAAAAAAAATGTCCTCTATTGCCTTTGGTTGAAAAAAATTTCCTCTATTTCATATTGTTATTAATAGCTAATTAATTCAACATAGAATTATTTCATTTTTCCCTCTTCGTGCAAATTCAATTAGTGGCGGCTCTAAAATTATTTTCTTAGGGGTTCAATGAGAAACATAAATTATATAAAATTTAAAATAAAAGTGAACTTAAATATATTGACATCACAAAAAAAAATAAAAAAACACCCCAAATACATGAAGATTTATGATTACCTTTTATGAGATTTCATATTTTGAAATTGTTGCATAATATCTTCATTATCAATCCTACAAGTTACATTTAAAAAAAAAAAAAAAAAAATATTCATTGCCAAACAATCATTCATTCACTTATCTCCCATTCGATTGATTGATCTCAAATATTTTAAGATCTAAACGGGCTTTTTATAAGGTTTAAAAATTAAGATTAACAAATTCATACTATTGTTATTAGGCTTTTTTTTTTTTTTTTTCAAATTTAGTTTGTTATTGGATTTTTTTTTTTGTGTTTAAAAATGCCAAGATATTATTTATTTATTTATTTTATACAAAATAAAAATTCTATTTTAGCCTAATCTATGTATGTATGTATGTATGTATGTATGTATGTATAATATATATGTGTGTGTGTGTGTGTGTGTGAGTCTCTTTCCTAGAGATTTGAACCTTAGCCCTTTCTCCCCCCACACCCCATATCCTACAAGCACTTATACTTCTGGAGTGACAATTGCAGTAAGGGTGTGCAGTGGTGCCAAGATATTATTAAGAGCGTCAAATTCAAGCTTATTTCAGTTGTATTTAACAAAATTTTAGAGTTAGGGTGTTCAAAATTTTATTTTAGGAGTAAAAAAAAAAAATTTATATTATAATATTTTTTTTGGGCCAGTTCAGGGGGTTCATTTGAATGCCCTCGGCTTCATGTGGAGCCGCCCATGAATTCAAAGGATATTTCAAATAAATTAGCTAAGCACAATAATAATTATAAATAAAAAATAAAAAAAAATTATGAAACAACCCACAATCAAGACACCAATTTTTTACGTGAAAAATCCTTCAAGGAGAAGGGAAAAACCACAGGACCTGGTCCAGTAAAATCTTTCACTATAGAATATGGGTTTACAATAATCTTCTCTAAAGCAAACGCTATTGGCTACAAAGACAACAAAAACATGTCATTCTTGGATTACAACAAATATTTATCACACTAAGATACCAACAATAAAAAGAAGAAAAGATTCCACCAAGTGGGCTTTAGCATCTGAGCAAATGAAAAGGAATTTCAAGTAACAATACCATTCACCAGTCAACACAAAGCTCTCTTTATTAGGAAATTTCGTCAAAACTGAAGTTGAAACAACCTTCCAATTTTGGCTTGAAAGTGTCTGGTTTTGTAGAAAATTTTTCGAGAATCTTCCTCTCCCATACACAGCAACTTTAGTATTGCAAAATTTTCAATGAAGGTAGTGCAACTGTAACAAGCAAATCAGAGTCAAATATTAACAAAGAATATGAAAACACAAGTGAATGCAATAATTCAAATGAAATCCTAAAAACTTTCTTAGTTTCTGAGAAATATTTGATATGCAAAAGAAGTCCAACCATATTGGAAGAACCACAATAAAAAGAGCTAAAATTTGAAGATACACAAAAGTTATGCAGCAAAATATGTTAAATAAATATGAATTAATGGTTTGACATAAAAATCTTTGGATATCATTAGCCCGGCCAAGAATAAATAGACTAGATAACAAATCATGAATAGTTAGTCAACTTCAAGGTGAAACAGCAAACAAAGGGTTTGAGAGAACATACTAGTTTTAAATGATTTTGACCTTAGAACAAGATGTATCAAAGGTTTATCCTAATCAAAGGAACATGGAAATCTTAGACCCTTTTGTACTAAACTACATGGCCTCTGATTGGGACAATGAAAGATCATTGGTATTTATTTATGCAATGAGCTAGTTACACCATAAGCAGATATTGTAGCTTCTTGCAAATGTATAGCTCATGTATAAATGATAGGTTCTCCAGTGTAGAAGATATTCTAACTACTTGTTTCTATGATTTTCAACTATGTTAAAAAAAAGGGTAAAAAAAGAGTGAATTCAATAAAAGAGGAAAACATGGGAAAATTTGAGAGAAATTGCAACTTTAATAAACTTTTGTTGGCTTATGATTATGATAAATTGTTCCTACAGTTGGAAACAATAGATATTGTCTCAAAAGCCAACACATGACAACAATAAAATTATAAGGGGGGAAAAAGTATGCTCAAAGCAAACTTCAGAAGATCCAAATAGAGGCCTTAATCTCCAAGGCTCTTTCGTCTCATTTTATCTCATGCAAAGGACTAACTACAATTGACAAAAAGTTGAATCTACAATTAGAAGAGATAAAGTTTCAGGTCATTGAAGGACATGGTATTGATTTTTTTAATAAAAAAATAACCTATTGCAACGAGATTTTCAAAGTAAATTGTTGCAATATATGGAATTTATTGCAATGAAAATCTAATGAACGAAAATCTAATGCTGCATAAACCTATTACTTTTTTAAAAAATAAAAAATAAAAAATAACCTATTGCAACGAGACTTTCAATATAAATCATTGCAATATATAAATTGTTGCAATATATGGAATTTATTGCAACGAAAATCTAGTGTTGTATAAACCTATTGTCTCGGAGTTTATTACAACGGCTTGCATCAACTTTTTTTTCATTGCAATAACACCTATTACAACGACATTAGTTGTTATTGCAACGACTTTTTCTTTGTATTAAGTCTTTTTTCTTGTAGTGGCTCTCATTAGTTTTGTTGTTGGGGAAATACTAAAGAAGGTGATTTCACTCGCCGATGAGTAGATTGGCCTTGCAGGGGTTTTGATGAGAATCAACAAGCATTCAAGGATCCATTGCATGTTTCAGTTGGGCCTATTACAAGAGCAAGATCCAAGAAGATCCAAGAAGCACTTAATGGGCTGATTCAAGAGATTTGGGCTGATTCTAACGCAGGACATTCCGAGCTTAGCCCAAAGGAAGATGAAAGTGTAATAAATTTAATTCAAGCTATTTAAGGTTGATCTGGCTTAATTGGGAGTGATTTATGGCATGAATTAATGGCTGATTGACTTTCCAAACTCTATATCGTTAGGCGGATTTTTTCCTATTTTGGATTCCGTTAATTTCGGTACCAAATCAACTTTTATTTAGGGTTTTATTATTTAGTACGTTTTTTAGGTATTTTCCTTGTTTTTAGGTGCATTTAATGCTTTTTAGGTCAAACTTGATTCCTAATATGGTAAGGTATCAATTAGGAGTTATTTTAGAATATATTTTCTTGTCTGTCAAGTTTTGTGGAGTCCTTAAATAGGCCTTGAAGTCTGTAAATGTTTTTCAGAATATTATTGAATAAAAATCAGAAAAGGTGAGGCTTTGCTCTCTTTTGGTTCTTCAAGAACTGTGAACTTATCAATGATTCTTCCTTGTGGCATTCAAACTTTATACATTTGGTTCGTGATTCTTTATAATCATTGGGTCAAGGTCAACTTATACCTTTGGTTCGCGTTTCGTCTATAAATGTTGGGTCAGGGTTTCTATCAAAAATCTGAATTTTAGCTTTCTTGGGCAAGTATTCCAATATTTTTGTTAGATCTCAAAGCGTGTCGATTGAGGTTCGCATCATTTGGTATCAGAGCACAGGTTCTAAAATCAGTTTCCTATCCCTTTATTTTTTGTTTCCTGTTATCTTCCTTTCTTGTTTCTTTTGTGTTCTTCATTCATTGTTCTTATTTTTTTTGTCTTTGTTGAAGTGCACTAGGTTAAAATCGTGCACCCAGCTCCAAAAAAAAAAAAAAAAAAAGACATCAGAAAAGAAATAGAAAAAAAAAAATTTTGCTTGCAATTTCAGTTCTCTCAGACCAAAATATTGTTTTCTTTTGTCTTCTTCCTTTGATTTGGTATTTCTGTCATATTTTCTTGCCGTTGGTATTTGTTTTTACACTACAAGTTGAATTTCTTGATCAAGTTTATTAGTTTAATGAAGAACTGAAAAGGCGAAGTTACGAGTGGAAAAAGGCAAGAGAGTGTGAGACTAATATCGGGAAAAAGCCAATTTAAGAGTGAAACACGAGTGAGAGTGACATAATTTGAGTGCAAACACGTGAGGGAGTGTTGTGAGGAATTATTTCTAACAATTCTCTGTTGTTTCAGAAGTATGTCTTTCAGGTGTGAAACATCAAATAGGGAAGGAGGGGAGGAGTCGTCCATCATTTTACAGGCTATGCAACAACAATTTGAACGCATGAACGTGGTGTTTAATGAGATTCAGGATCGGATGGATAGGCAAAACACTGTTATTGCTACTTTGCGTGAGGAGCGTCCCCAAAGAGGCCCTAATGCTAGAAGGCAAGAAAGGCGTTCTCGCATGAATGATTTTGATGACTACCACAAGGATGAGTTTGAAGATGAAGAAGATCAAGCTTCATTGAACAATGAGGGCAGGTTTGTGCCAAGGAGAGAAAGGCGTGGTAGAGGTTTCTGAAGAGATCCAAGATGGCAAGATGGGACTGACAGGAACCTAGGAAACATGAAAATGAAAATACCAACATTCCAAGGGAAAAATGATCCAGAAGCATACTTGGAGTGGGAGAAGAAGGTGGAGTTAATCTTTGAGTGTCACAACTACTTCGAGGAGAAAAAGGTAAAACTCGCTGTCATTGAGTTTACTGACTATGCTATTATATGGTGGGATTAACTTGTGATGAACAGAAGGAGAAACCATGAGAGGCCTATTGAGAGTTGGGAGGAAATGAAGGCCATCATGAGGAGGCGGTTTGTTCCTAGTCACTACTATAGGGACTTGTATCAGAAATTACAGAGTCTTACTCAAGGCTATAAGAGTGTGGATGACTACCACAAGGAGATGGAGATTGCCATGATTTGGGCAAATGTAGAGGAGGATAGAGAAGCTACCATGGCAAGGTTTCTGAATGGGCTGAATCGTGACATTGCCAACGTGGTGGAGTTGCAGCACTACGTGGAGTTGGAGGACATGGTGCACATGGCAATAAAGGTGGAGCGATAGCTTAAAAGGAAAGGAACTCGGTCATTTCAAAATTCGGACTCCTTTACTTCATGGAGGTCAAATGGGAGGAAAGACGAAGGGGCTGTTTTCAAGTCCAAATCCGAACCACAAAAGAGGAGAGATGAAGCTCCCAGTATCAACAAAGGTAAAAATGAATCCCAGACTCGTAATCGTGATATTAAATGTTTTCGTTGTTTAGGAATAGGTCATATTGCTTCACAATGCCCAAATAAAAGGACCATGATCGCACGTATTGATGGAGAGGTGGGAACTGAAAGCGAGGAAGATGATGACCAGATTCCATCACTTGAGGATGCTTGTGATGAGGAAGTGGAGTATCTAGTGGAGGGCGAGTCACTTGTGGCTAGGCGTGCTTTAAGTGCCCAAGTCAAAGAGGATGACATGGAACAACAAAGGGAGAACATTTTTCACACTAGATGTCACGTCAACAATAAGGTATGTAGTATGATTATAGATAGGGGGAGCTGTACTAATATGGCTAGCACTACTTTAGTTGAAAAATTGAATTTACCTACCTTGAAACACCTTAGACCATATAAGTTGCAGTGGTTGAATGATTGTGGAGAAGTTAAGGTAAATAAGCAAGTGCTAGTTTCTTTTTCAATTGGGAGGTACAAGGATGAAGTACTTTGTGATGTCGTTCCAATGCAAGCGGGTCAGATTTTATTGGGCAGACCATGGCAGTTTGACAGGAAAGTCAATCATGATGGGTTCAAGAATAGGTATTCTTTTGTTAAAGATAATAAAACCATTACTCTTGTACCGTTGACTCCAAGACAAGTGTATGAAGATCAAGTGAAACTGAAAAGAGAAAATGACTTGAAAAATTGTGAGATTGAGAATGCAAAAAAAGATGATGAGAAAGAGAGTGAAAGAATAAAAGAGTGTGAACAGAAAAAATAGAGTGAAAACAT